>NC_057697.1:1114318-1141818 GCF_014466175.1 Vespula pensylvanica
TAACAAAATCGATTTTATTATAACAATATTGTTGCAATATTTAAATAAATAAAGTATAAAATATGTTTGAAAACGGCGTTGGTTTCAAGTCTCTACGACTTTTCGTTCCGAAGATATCGTCTTCGAAAGATTTTCATTCATAAGTCGTGCGGTACAGCTGTTCGTAGTAATAGTAGTAGTAGTAGTAGTACGGTCGTAGTAAATTCTCGGAATTTATATAGGTCAGTGTGTCACCGAGTAAAGATGAATGAAATGTAGGTCAGTGACCTAATTTAAGTGTCTTATATTCAAACGGGAATATCTTCGGAACTAGAAGTCGTAGCGACATGAATCAAATATCATTTTAAAGGGCAAAATTTTCTTCATTTTTACAAATTGTTTATAAATAATTAACAATTTGTTATAAACAATTTGTTATAAACAAATTCTGAACTAACTTGATACGTCTTATTTTGCCAAAAATAAGTTGCAGATTGTGATCAATATATAAAATTACACAAATTAAGAAATAATTAATTAATAAACAAAATAATAATTTCGTATGTCCTTTACGTGTTGATCTATAAATTTTTATTGCTGCCACAGTATGACTCTCCGTAACTATACGATTTTTGTAAATGAAGTTTCTCTATATCTCTAAAATTTTTTATGGTGTTTAAAGTTATAGGCCCACCATGTATATACACGCTTGTGTGCGCAACCATATATATATATATATATATATATATATGTACGTGATATCTCTAAATACGTGCGCGTGAGTATGAAGTTGCTAGAAAAAATGAAGAAAGAAAAATCTGATTGTAAAATTTAATTGTTATAACGTTAAACACACTTTGTATACAAGTTGTTTGTTTATGTGACTTTGTATATTTTTATGTCGTTCAAATAAAAAGAAAAAAGAAAAAAGAAAAAAGAAAAAAGAAAAAAAAGAAAAATTCTATCATATGAATCGTGTGATTTTTCATTTAATTCACTATTTTCTTTTTTACCATTTTTCAGATTAGGATTATTAATTCACTTTGAGATAAGATTAAATCATGCCAAGTTCCTTTCTAACTAATTTAATTAGTTAGATGTTAATAATTTGAATTTTATATATATATAATATATGTATATATATATATATACATAATATATATATATATATATATAGAAATAATAATTAGTTTTAATTAGAAGATCGATATTAACAAGCATAAATGAACTTAATTATTATTTAGTTTAAATTAGTTTAATCAAGTTAATCAACGCCGTAGATTTTCTTACTTGAATTATATTATTCGATAATTAAGAGTATTAAATATTCTCCTTCTCTTGTTGTTGTATATAAATGAATATTTTTTTTCTTTTCTTTTTTTATTTTATTTTCCAAGTTAACAGCGAGTATGAAAGAATGATTAATCATGGTATCTCTTTATTGGATCAGGTAATAATCGACGTCATTTATGTTTGTTTTTCGTTTCAGAATTATCATTTAACGTGAGTGGAATTGGAGATTACCAGTGTACAAAGTGTGGAAAGAGATACAAGAATCAATCTTCCTTGAGTAGGCACATCAGGTACGGTTGTGGCCCGACTAAACTGAAGTGTGTTTGTCCTCATTGCGGAAGAATTTACAGCAGACCTGATACATTAGCAGATCATGTTGTTAGGATACACACTTATCCAAATTTAACATCTATCCTTTGACGATATCACCATTATAATAATAATTATAGTAATAATAATAATAATATTAATTATGATAGTAATAATAATAATAATAATTGTCTATTAATATTATTACAAAAATCGACTGAAATAATATCACGATGGTTATTTAAATGTTATATCATTTCGATTGTATGACACTGTTGAAAGAAAAATTTATATCTTATATATATATATATATATATGTATATTTATATTTATATATATATATATATTATACACATTCACACGTATATATGTATATGTATATGTATATGTATATGTATATGTATATGTATATGTATATGTATATGTATATGTATATGTATATGTATATGTATATACACACACATACACACACAATATTGTATTATTAATAAATTGTTCACGAAGAGAGTATTTAATAATTTTTTTGTTTACTCAATATATATATATGTATGTATATATGTATGTATATATACACAGGGTGTCCCAAAAGATTTGAGGAATCATACTTCAAAAGTGTATGGAAAGAATCCCTGATGGAAGTCCAGAAGCAACTTACTTTATCAACATCACCAATGCATTACGAGATGTGTTCAGTCCTGATATGATCTCAAAGGCATATATATGCATATATATAGCATATATATACACATATATATACATATATATTATCTTTAGGTATATAGTGTGATTGACTTTTATTTTGAAAGTTGTAATAATTTGTCCAATTAATCCTAATTATATAAATATTTTCTTTTCTCGTTCTCTTATCTTAATCACTTGTTCAATTTGAAAAGAAAAAGACTAATAGCTTTTAATAAGATCACATTGACGATAGGTGCAAAGAGACAAGAGTGACGATGCATGTACGAGTTCGAAATCGAATTTCGAATAATTGTCAACGTTCGTTGGGAAATATATCAAGGGTTGATGTCTCACAGGTTATCCATTGTTACTCTTTCGATGTGATGTTGCAGTATATTGGAACGAATATACAACGCCACGGGATGCCATTATGATTGACCACTATTCAACTGTGAATTGGAAGAATCAACAAGATCCACAGCGATTTCAACAACAACAACAATCCTCTCAGCAACAGCAACAACAGCAACAGCAGCTGCAACAACAACAACAACGACAACAACAACAACAACGACAACAACGACAACAACAACAACAACAACAACAACAACAACAACAACAACAACAACAACAACAACAACAACAACAACAACAACAACAACAACAACAACAACAACAACGTCAACAACAACAACAACAGGGTCATATTTGTAACACTTGTGGGAAGATATATAAACAAAAGAATGCACTTTGGCGTCATTTTAAATACGAATGTGGTAAGAGTCCTAGATTCCAGTGTCCTTATTGTCGTTACAGGAGCAAGCAACGTTCGAACATGTACTCGCACATCAAACACAGACATTATGGCCAGAAGATATATGTTATCGATCTCGAGGCTAGTAATTGATGTGGAATTATTTTTCAAACGTGAACGAATTAATCGATATTTTTTTTTGTATTTTTTTTTCCTTTCCCTTCTTTTTTTTTTTTTTTTTTCTTCATTTTCCTCTTTCGTCGTTATGACAATTAAGTGTGTACGTGTGTGTGTGTGTGTGTGTGTGTGCCCGCGCATGGGGATGTGTGTGTTTCTCTTTGTGCCAATTTTCGAAAAAGTTTTCAAGAACGATTGGCCGAAAAAACGAACGAGAGTTTTCCGTTATCGTCGGTCAATCTGTAAAGATTCATCAAATATATTTATCGCTCTTCGTTATTTTTAAGAAACGTCTTTTGAATTCATTTTTCAACCCTACATAATATATTTATATACGTGGATTTTGTACACATTAAATATCGATTATTAATGTATTTGTCAGATGGAAAAAGAAACCATGAGGGAAGAGCTCTTAATTGCAAGCGATTAAAAAATTTCCAAGAGGGATAGTCGATTTTAAAAATTGTGCCTCACTTAAGGAAACTTTTGGTTCCACGTAATATATATCTAGAAAATTTGTACGTGATCGATTGTCGATAATGATCTCTTATATGATCTCTATTTCTATTCATTATTGTATTTCAACACGATGTCCGAATTTAACAAAAATTTGTATACGATCATTCCCGATAATGTTGTGTGATCTATCAATCAATCTATCTATCTATCTATCTATCTATCTATCTATCTATCTATTTATCTGTCTGTCTATCGTTTTGTCTTTCTTTACCTTTTTACCGAATTTCAACAGAGTGTTTAGAGTTTCGTTTCTTAGTTAATTTAATCAATTAGAAAATAACGAGGATCCGCTCTTTGATCGATTTACTTTCATCTCTCTTTCTTTTTTTTTTCTGTTTCAGTATTACCTGATGCCAAGAATCATCAGTCCGTTGAATATCGTTGCGTTTATTGCAATTATCTTTATTCATCGAGTTCTCATCTAAAAAAGCATCAGAAAATGGGATGTTTCATGGATCCCTCCTTTCCGATCGAAGTTAGACGAATATTGAACAAGAAACGATTGAAGAATTATGTTTGTCCAAAATGTTCTTTGAGTTACAAGAACAAACGTTCTTTGAATACACATTTGCGTACTGTATGCGGATTAGAACCGAGATTTCGATGTCCATATTGTAATCTCAAAAGTAAATACTCGCATAATATTTATACTCATATCAGACGAAATCACAAAGGGGAGGATCTTTTTCTTATCGACGAACAACATTGAACAAAATGATTTGATCTTATGTGTCTGTCTTTCTTCGATTTTTTTTTCTCTTCTCTTCTCTTTTTATTTATTATTTCCTTTTTTTATACACGTACGTCTCTACGTTTTAATGGACGATCTTTCGTTTTTAATTAATTTTCTTTGTCATTTTACTTCGCGCCCGTTTATCGAGATGGGTCCCTAAGTAGTTCTTAGCTGATTAAAAAAAAAAAAAAAAAAAAAAGAAAAAAGAAAAAATCAATTGCACGTTTTTCGAAATCTCGTCTCGAAGTATTTCTTCACATTCGATAATAAGCGAAAATATGTTTTAAGTATTTAAAAATTTGAAAATGATTGTTTTATTTAATTAAATTAAATTCGGATATTGAATAAATACATTTTTTGTATTATTATTACTACTACTACTACTACTACTACTACTACTACTACTACTACTATTATTATTATTATTATTATTATTATTATTATTATTATTATTATTATTATTATTAAGATTTATATACTTCTTAGGATTTAATTGTTGAATATTTAATTGTTAATACGAATAAGGAACGTATGGAGAAAAATTTTTAATCGAGCCTGTGTTATCTCATAAGTCAAGAAAAAAGATTTTTATATGAAAAAAATTGTAGATCAACCATCACTGACGAAAATACCTCGTTTCTTTTGTTTTAGGTTACGAATCTGCTCCGATCGGATCTTCGAAGAAAGTTAGATCAATCACTATCATCGATCAAGAGAGTCATCGTTTCCACTACAGCTTCGATTTCAAGGATCTTAGAAAGAGAGAAGATTGCCTTTTTCTTGTTTTTTTTTTCTCTCTCTTTCTCTCTCTCTTTCTCTCTCTCTGTCTTTGTCTCTCTTTCTCTCTCTCCTTTTTTCTCTCTCTTTCTCGAACCATATATGTATTGTAATCTTTGATTTGAAAATAAAAATTCAAAATGCGCTCGAATATTCGACACCGCACGTATATTTTTCGTTTTCTCTCTTATTTTTTTTTTTTTTTACAGTTAGGCGTCCAAGATCGGTAAGGTTCCCCATAAAAAATATTTTTTTTATATATATATATGTATATGTGTACATGTATATTATTTTATATATATATATATATATATATATATATATATATATATATACATATACACATATATTCTATCGGCTCTCTCTTTTTTTCTTTTTCTTTATTTTATTTTCTTTTTCTTTTTCTTTTTCTTTTTCATCCATAGCTTGTGCCAAGATTGACGCTATGATTCGCATGAGTACCATCCGAGAGTCAATTGGACAGGTGTTCAATCGTACCTTTAAAATTAATAAACGATCTTTTTGTTACAGAGACTAATGATAAGCAAGGAGAGGAAGAGTCCTCGACTACGGAGAAGATCGATTGGAATCTGGATAGTGAGAAAAGTAATGCTGCTACTTCGACTACACCATTGGAACAAGCGATTGGATCGGGACAGGATATTACCTGTACCCGTAAGTATGATGATTATTTCAAAAGAAAAAGAAAAAGAAAAAAGCAATTCAATTATACCGTATACTTCCATTTTTTTTTAATTTTTTTTTTTAATGAAGAAAAACACACTGCAACATTCTCATAGTGACCATCAGTCGTTTCTGTTGTTGTTATTATTATTATTATTATTATTATTATTATTATTATTATTATTATTATTATTATTATTATTATTATAATTATAATTTTTAAAATTGTTCTAATTATTCTTTATCCACTTATTTCATCTTTTCATTTCACCTAAGAATATACAGGGTGTTCCGTAAAAAACGTGAGACTTGGTATAGGAAAAAAGAAAAAAAAAACAAAAGGATTCAAAACGAGAACGATGAGAAAATGTTTTACCCTTCTCTACCTGCTCGTATAATAATAATTTTACTTCTAGTTTCGATCGAGCAGACTTTGAAATTCGCAAAAATGAGAGATCAAACGACGTTCTTCCTTTATGAAAGAACATTTTGTCGTCGTTGCTTTTCTCGTATCTCAGTTATAGACGAAACATCCTGTAATATTATACAGAGATTCAATATCGTTCTTTTTTAATTATTTGTTTCAGAAGTATTTGCTCGAGAATTGTTACGTGAAAATCAATCGTCACCGAATTCTCAAGACGCCACGCGTTGTTACAGTTGTCAATCATGCGGCAAGAGTTTCACACGTGCCAGTATATTACAAGCTCATGCTTATTATAGATGCCACTTGAATCCCGTATCGCAATTATACAAGTCAGGGAAAAATAGTCGTTTCTCTTGTTACGCTTGTGGTTCTAGTTATTCTAGGCAGAACAGTTTGATGTGGCACGTTAGACACGAATGTGGTAATCCTCAGAAATGTAAAGACTGTGGGAAGACCTTTTTATACAGGTCAAGCTTATACAGGCACAGAAGCCGCGGATGTAACAGCTTTCATCACATCAAGGATCTCGCAAAACCTGAGACCAATGATTTGGCACAAATTGAAATCGATGCTACGATAACCGGCGAGCTAGTTCTCGATCCTGTCTCTGTTTGAATGGGGCGGGAGGGGGGAGAGGATTATGATTATTATGATTATTACTATGATTATTATTATTATTATTATTATTATAATTATAATTATTATTATTATAATTATCATTATTATTATTATTATTATTATTATTATTATTATTATTATTATTACACTTTTTTTTCTTCTTCTTCTTCTTCGATAAGATATACACCACACCAAACAGATAATACAGCAGCAAGAATACTAAGTAATAACGCATGATCTTTTTACTAAACATAAGTCTTTACCTAGAGAAAAAAAGGAAAAAAAAAGAAAAGAAAAAATAAAAAAAAAAAAGAAATAATAACGCTCGAGTGATATAATATGGTTAATAATGAATAATTATATTTACGGACTTTCTAACTTCTAGATATTTTCTCTAGAGTTTTAGAGAGAGTGGGGAAGTGAGTGTGTGTGTGTGTGAGAGAGAGATTGAGTGACTCGGTGAGTGAGTGAGTGAGTGAGTGAGTGAGTGAGTGAGGTGATCTCGCTTTGTAAGATCCATTTTTGGTAACTCAACAATGTTGCTTCTAACGAGCGATCTTTAGGATATATATATATATATATATATATATATATGTGTGTATATATATGTATATATATATATTTGTTAATTGTTTAAGAATTTCTTATAAAGAAAGAAAAAAATTATTATATTATATATGTGAATTTTTTGCCTGATCAATTATTATCGTCTATTCACAAAGATACATTTATAGTGTATTTATTTCGTGTGAATTATGCATTAGGATGCCGAGGATATTATTGTATCCTTCATATTGTTTTAGATCATTCGTGCATTTACATAGGATGTTTCTTATATATATATATATATATATATATATATATATATATATCTTTCTTTTTTTTTAATTATTATTATTATTATCTATTTTTTTCAAATTCTAAGAGATACTACTTATCTTTCTCTATTACTACTATTGCTACTAATGGATATTCTTCTATCGTCATCATCTATAGAATGTGCTGATTTAATTAATATGTGTGTAGATATTTACTACTCACGCGTAGGAGGTATATTACGCTTCGTTATCGAGATTGTTTATTGATTTTAATAAACGTTGTTCTTTTTTTAACAAATATTATCTTTACACGGATACACACATTAAAACACACACGCGTGCATACATACATCTATTTAAAGAAATAAAAAAAATTTACAAATAATTCACAGATCAAGAAAATAAACAGAAAAAAAAAAGGATTTTGAAAATCGTGCCTTAAAAGTTAAACCCTATTCTTTGGTATATTTTATCCGATGATTTCAACAATAACAGCATCGATTTCGCCGTATCAGATTTAGTTTTCGATTTACTAGCATAGATATTTGTTAATATCGTGAAATTATTGTTTAACGATGTTAAACTGTAGATTTTTGTTAATTACAATTCTTTTTTTAAATGGAACATGGAACATTGCGAGATTCAATTCAACAAGCATCAATATTTTTTGTAAAATATATAAAGAAATATAATAACGGATCCCAAAAATAAAAAGAATCTTGAATTTTGATAGACGGACTTTTATCGAATTTAAACTATAGTTGATAGGACAAAACTGTATTAATGATTATTGCAATCAATGGTCACGAATATATCCAAGTGGATGGGCTTTAATTTTTTTTTTTTTTAGGCAACAAAATCTATTTCGGACAATGTAAATATTTCTAATTTACGACTTTTCAGAGAGCCTTTCCTCGTTCCCCTTTCGTGCAACTTATTATTAAATACGACGTAACAATAAATTGATATCGGAAAGATTTAATAATAATAAAAAAAAAAAAAAAAAAACAAGAAAAAAAGATCCGTATAAAAGAGCAGCAAAAATTTGTGATAAACCTTGCACCTTGATAACGATGTTATCTCTCTCTCTCTCTCTCTCTCTCTCTTTTTTTTTTTAATTTTTTTTTTATTTCCCCTACCCTTTTAGCTTATTTGTCGACGTTTTTTTTCTTTTTTAACGTAACGCGATTCACTACTATTCCTTGGGATCTAACGATTGTTGTTATTATTACGATGATGATTATTATTATTATTATTATATAATATATATACATATTTTTTCTCTTTCTTTTTTTTTTTTTTTTTGAAATCATGTTTCAGGTATCTATCTGGACCTGATCGATTCGAAGAGAAATTACAGTTGTAAATACTGTGGTAAAGGTTTCACCCTATCGGGACATCTTAAATTTCATCAAAGGAGGTACTGTTATTGGAATCCAAGAGCGACGTGTCATCAGCTACAAAAAACAAGACCGTATTCCTGCGTCCAATGCGGTGCCTGTTACTCGAAGCAATCACATCTGTTATTTCATATAAGACACGATTGTGGGAGAACACAAAAGTGTCCTACTTGTGATAAGACGTTTCTTCATAGCAGTAGTCTAAGGAAACATAGACGACGTACTTCTTGCATCTCTCAACCTAATTAACACGATGTATTCTATATATACTCATACACTCCTACGTACTATACAATATATATATGTATATATATATATATGTATATGTATAGTACAGTAGTATCCTCGAAATAGTAATGATCGAACGAATATTATAAAAGAATAATATGTATTGTATCATATTAGAAATCTATTTTTATTTTTATTTTTTAATCGCTATTCCACCCCACTCCACCCGATCCCACCCCACCCACATCATTCCATCCCACCTCAGTTGCTCATCTATGCCCTGTATTCTTGAGTCTCTTAACTTAAAATTAATTGTGATGTAATAAGTGATGTAGCAATGTTATGTATTATTAAATGTTAACAGTTATTCTTTTTCGATTATTTAGAAAAAGAAACGATTAGAAAAGGAAAATACGTTCTTTGTTTGTTGTTTTATTTGTGTTAAACGAAAATTTTTGTTAATCGTCTTGTTTTTGTTTCTAAAATATAATGGGGGAAGAAAGAGTGAGTAAACGATCGGTATAGAATGGGGAGTTCTTTTTTTTGCGTTCGTAATTTGTACATGAAAAAATAATCCGGATATGAATTGATAAAAAAATTGGCACAGAAATTATTATTATTATTATTATTATTATTATTATTATTATTATTATTATTATTCTTATTATTATTATTATTCTTCTTCTTATTATTATTATTATTATTATTATTATTATTACTACTATTATTAATACTATTATTACATATGTATGTATATATGTGTATATATATATATATATATATATACACACATACATATACATATATATATATATATATATATATAAAAAGAAAAAAGAAAAGAAAAAATCGTGTCCATTTCTAAAACTACCAAAGAAAAAAAAGATACGATCGGATATAAAGAGACATTTAGATAATTGAGAAAAATGTGAGTGATAATAATTCTATCTTTTTTTTTTGTTTTCGCTTGTGTTACAGATAAAAATAATGGTAATCAATCGACCAGGAGGAATTTAAAACGGAAATTATCAAAAAATGTTATAAGCATAGATTCTGATAACGAAGAAGAAGACGTGCCTGTAATGCCTACAAGTAAATGGGTCATCAATAATTCGAAGCCGTGTTTCGTTTGTACTTATTGTCAGAGATCATACGTTGGATCAAATCATTTGGCTAAACACATTAAATATCATTGCACGAAAAATCCTTCATCGAAATGCAATCTCAGCAGTGATATTCCTCCGTACGAATGTACAATCTGTTTTAAAAGATTTAGAGTAAAGAAATTACTTACATACCATAAGAGACACGAGTGTAGCGTAGCCGTTAAATGTCCTGTTTGTAACGTCTATCTCAGTGGACGTTTGTCGAAGAAACATTACGACCATTGTACTATGAAACAAAATAAGCAACAAGATTGTACACCGGAAGAATTTGAAATTATCGATTCGGATTAGATTGCTCTTTATGATTTATTATTATCTATGCATGTCTCGAATAATTTTACCATTATAATTTGATTATAATTTTTTTTTTTCATTCTTTTCGCTCTCTCTCTCTCTCTCTCTCTCTCTTTTCTTCTTTTTTATTTTCTCTCTTACCTCGCCTTTACTTTACGTATTCGTGCATCTTTCGATACGGACTTTTTTACGAGGCTAATAAAAAATTAATGAAGGACATAGAAAAGACCAAAAAACAAAAAAAGAAATTGAGAAAGAGAAAATAAAAGAGAAAAGAAAAAAAAAAAAAAGAAACAGTATAAGACATAAAGAGAAAATAAGAGAAAAAGAGAAATTAAGATAAAAAGTATCAGGTCGTAAGAAGATCGCTTCTTTTTTTTTTTTATTTTGTATGAGAAACTTCCTCTTTTCGTTTTGTTTTTTAGTTTTATTCGTATGCGTAAATGAAGAAAAAAAGCATTACTATTTTCTTTTCTTTGATAGAAATTAACTATGCGATTAACCGATCGAATGCCGGAATGTGGACGCTTTTTATTTTTTTATTTTTTTTTTTTTTTTGTTAAAGCGAAAAAAATTATGTTTAAGATTTCATGAATGATGTGAATGAAAATTCTTATTGTTTTTTCTTTTAGTTTTTTTTATTTTTTTATTTTTTCTACGTTTCTCCTATCCTCATTGGCCGACATTCGACCAGTTAAAGCTAATTTACGATTAATTTAATTTAATTTTTATTTCGTTGTTTTTATACTATTAAGACTATTTTCATTTTTGTTCGTATTATTATTATTATTATTATTATTATTACTATTATTGACGTTATTTATTTTTATTTTGTCTGTTTAAACGAATGACACCTGTCTGCTAATTATTATGAAAATTAGTTTAATCTAAATGATACATGATAAACTTATAATTATTAATAAAATTTGGATATACTTGTTACGTTGACGTCGGTCCTCTCTTCTTTCGGAAAAAAAAAAAATGAACATTAAGCTTGAAAAGAGAACATTTATATCTATTGGGTTAATTTATGTATAAGTGCAGTATTATAATTTTTGAAGACTTTATTTCATTAAATGATAATATCGGCATTTATTTATTATAATTTATTATTTCCATGAATCAATCAATAAATTTACAAAATGGTGTCATGAATCGATACAAACTTTCATTTCTTTTTTTATTTTTTTTTAATAGAATTGTAATAAAACGACATTTATTTTGTTTGATTTATAATTTATTGATTTATAAATAAAAATATAATAAAATTTAATGACGGATGTGTTCGTTACCAAAAAAAAAAAAAAAAAAGAATAAATAACAAGAAAAATGATCAGCCATTTATCCTAATGAACATCTTATAATTTCTTTCCAATTTTTTCTTTTTTTGTTTTACCAATTTTATACCAATAAATTTTTTATCTGTATAAAAGAATGTATATTTATTTATTAACCCAGTAAATATATTTAATAATTTCTTTTTTTTTTTTTTTACCATTTTGCATAGCTATTAAATTAGATTTACATAAGTTACGATACACAAGATGAATGAATAAATTCCGAGGACTTATATAAGGAAAACGACGATCTTTGTTTAAGGAGAAATTTAATCAAAGAGTTAACTAGTCAAAAACAACAAATACATTTCGTCGTTCTCTTAATCGCTTCAATTCCTGTCTTCAAATCGTACATATTTGAAGATCAATTAAATAAACTTGAGAAAAGTTAAATAAACAGTTGAAGAAAAAGACAGTTAAATAAACTTAAGAAAAAAGAAATGAAGAACCAAAAAAAAAAAAAGAAAAGGTTTTAATTTTTACCATTGTATTATTTTTAGATTATGAAAGAAAATGAGTTCACCGACGAGATACTGCAATTTGTCGAGAAATTGGAAATTTTTTAATTAAAAGAAAAATTACGTAATATTTGTTTAGCCAAGACGGTACTCTACGAGAGAATTCGACAACGAACTATATATATATACATATATATATATATATATTTTTTTTTTTCACGATTATCGTTTATGAATATAACAAATTAATAATAAGAAAAAAAAATGGCGTTGTATGTATCGATCTACTCTCGATCAATGATTCGATGTTTACGTTTTTCTTCTTCGGTTTTTCAGCAATGAATGCCGCAGATTTTGCGAAGAAAAAATTCAGTTTTATATTCTGTCTGAAAAATATTCGTCTTGGTGAATGTACATGTGAAATATTATCAAATACATTATTGCCATCGGAATCCAAAGGCTACTTATGCCGATTAATAACTCATTAGTTAGAAAGAAAATTAATAATAAAAGTTTATTATTCTTGCGTATAAAATGTACTGTCAATTTAAACGAGTCGATCTCAGCTGATGCGAATTTAATATTGAACGCAGTAGATCGGAGAACGTGTCCTATACGCTGGAAAACATTTCTCAGTAATAATGTTTGTATAAATTATGCTTTCTGCGTATTTCATAAGTAAATAATATTATATTATTTAATTATGAAATATATTAATAAATATATATATATAATATATATAATATATATATATATATATATACAGGTAGTTGATCGAGTTAGTGTCTCTTACTATTAATGTGTTTAATAAATGTTTACGATACGTTTCGTCATCACAATCCTCTTCTTTATTTTACCTTCTAATTAGAATCTTAATAACTTGTTTGATTAAATCGATTAAATCGATATGTGATTCGTTGGAAATATCAAAATCTTTCTATTTCGATATTTTCATAAGATCACTCGCAAAAATATGATGTGTATATCTATATATACACATATAAAAAAATACTATAGAATATGATTTAAATATTTTTGTTAAATCATTCGTGCCTATCGTCAATTATAAGGAACTGAATACAATTATGATTGCCAGTTCGATTTTTGAAATATGAGAATTAATAAATGTTATAAATGTTTTATAGTTTCTAATCTTCGATATTGATTTAGATTTTGATTCTTCACAAGCACATATTACAATGGCTTTTAATCGGTTAGTATTTGTTTCTATCTAATATATATTTTTCTTTTACACAAACGTAATAAATACACACACACACAGATACACACACACGCACATATTCCTTTAGTTTTGATTATTATTAATTTTTCTTCTTTTACGGAGTTATTACTACGCATAAAATTCTGTTATCAAGTCGATGCGAAGAATAATCCTGGATCAATTAATGAAAATAAAAAGTTAAATATATATAAAAATATAAAATCTAACCTCGATATATTATACCTGATTTTAAAGAGATCTTGATATACTCCTGGATCGCGTAATATACTCGTAAAATATTTATAACACCGTTCTCATAACTGTTCGTAATTAGAAACGATTTGTGATAATTTGTAAGAGTTATTTTACGATAGAAAATTTTAAAACCTCCGACCGATAGAGACTGATCATTTCTCGACGAACGTTTATGGAGTAATAGTACGAGATCGAGAAGAGTCCTGGCTATATTGTTTATATCGTATGTAAACAATATTATTCGACGAACGAAGGATTATCAATTGTTTAGAAGATCTTCAATAGTGTGACGTAACGCTTTATGTCCGTGACAACTACATTTCTCAGAACTGTTTCAAATTAGACTCGATTTATATATATGTGTGTGTATATATCCATTTGAAACAGCTCGTTCTCGGAATTGTATAAACAACCCCTGTTGAAGGTTAAAATACAAGGAATCATCTAATCACGTCGCTTTTGTTATGTTATAGAATAAGATTCTTTTCCTTGTTTTTATTATTTGAAAAAAGATATTTCTAAAATGCGAAGGATATATTTTTCTTTGTTATTTTTGATAACAAAAACAAAAATGTATTTTCTCTTTCAGTCTCTCTCTCTCTCTCTCTCTCTCTCTCTCTCTCTCTCTCTCTCTCTTTCTTTCTTTCTGTCTCGATTAGAAGTAAATTAGATAGAAAAGAAATTATTTCTAATATTAAGAAATAATTATTCTTCGCAATATGACATCTTGATTATTACCCATTTGACGAATGATAATCCCTCAATATATAATAAATAATGATTTTAAATTAAACATGAGGATAATTGAATAAAAAGAATATTTCAAATTTATATTTATAACAAATTTTTAAACTCATATTATTAATCCTAATTGACTCGATATTGATAGTGCAACATTATTATCTTTCACTATCATTTTATATATTATCATATTAATTTACCATATATTATTCATAATACGTATACATTATTATAGATAATATTATATATGTTATTAACTATGTATATAATCATTAATATTAGTAAAACAACAAAAGTTTATTTATTAATTAGTACGTCAAGGTTTTCTTTTCTAAATTTAAAATAATTATTAATAAGCTAATGTTACATTCATTTTTCTCTTATATCATATTATTATTTTATCATGAACAAAAATAATGTGTACAATGTTAAATTATTAAAATATTATGTTTATATATGTAATTACAAAAAAAACTTATTATATATTTCTGTGTATAATAATATTAATATGTTTACTTATATATACATAATATATTATTATTAATTATCAAAAAATATGGTATATTAACTTTTATTAAATACTGATAATAATATCGTTATTATTATTATTATCATGTATATAAATAATAATAATAATATATATAATTCGATATTATTATTATTTGTTTGAACGAATATGCAAATAATTCAGCAGAAAGTAAGCTAATTACTTTTGTTATGTTGCAGATGATAAGGATTGGTTATCAAAACCAAGAATTACAAGATCAATGAAGAAGACTGATGAAAATAAAAAGACAAGTGGTAAATTTTTTATTTTTATTTTTTTTGCGTTCCTTCTTTTCCTAGTTTTCTCTAGGATTGATCCAGTTTTTATTTTTTTTATTCTTCTTCTTTTTTTATTATTTTTTTTCTTTTCCTTAGATCACTTTTTTTACTTTTGAATGTTACTAATTAGTAGATTAATAATAAATAGACAATATTAATAATAATAATAATTATAATAATAATAATAATAATAATAATAATAGTAATTTATTGGAATGAATCTTTCATGAAGCATGTACAACTTTTTTCACTTACAAATTTTTCTTGATATCGAATAATGTATATAAATACATACATATATATATATGTGTGTGTGTGTATGTATATATATATATATATATATATATATCTATATATAAATTTGAGATAGATCTCTGCTTTTTAATTAGTTCCAGATGCTGTATCAACCCCTAAACGAGTGAGAAATGTCGGACCGTTTAAATGTGGAAGTTGCAACATGTCGATTGCCAATGAAGATTTATTTAAACAGCACGAAATCTTTTGTTTTTTTACTCAAGGAGTTGGAGGTGGAGGTGGAGGTGGAGGTGGAGGAGGAGGTGGAGGTGGAGGAGGAAATGGTGGCAATGGGACAGGAGTAGGTGTAGGAACAGGAACAGGATCTGGAACAGGAACAGGATCTGGAACAGGATCAGGAACAGGATTAGGATCAGGAGTAGCAACAGTAGCAAGTGGAGGTGGAAGTGGTGGAGGAGGTGGAGGTGGAGGAGGAGTCGGAGGAGTAGTAGATGGAGAACTTCCCGAAAGTATCGAAGTAATAGTGCCAGCGTTAGCTTTCAGATGTCCATATTGCGAAACGAGTTACGCTAAACGTGGCAATTTGAAAAGACACCTCAAGATCGGCTGTGGACGTGATCCCAACAACTCAAGGCTGGGCAGTTAAATGAAAAAGAAACAAACGAAATACACTCACACCCACATATAGACACACACACGTACACTAATGAAAATTACGCTGCTTGATTTAACAGTTTATCGTTCACACGGTCGCGTCTGATTATTTTTTCTTTCTTCTGTTTTTTTTTTTTCTTTTTTTTCTTTTTTTTCTTTTTTTTCTTTACACAGACGTAGAATTTATATCGAATTACAACGTAAGGACACTTCGATATCCATGTCAATTTTATTTTTCTTACGAGACTTTCATTACATTGAATTTTCATTTGTAATATATTATTATGATGATACATTATAAATGAAAATTAAAAACAAGCGACGGATCAATTATTTTTATACTTTGCGTAATTGATACTTACACGTGCACACTATACAACACTGCCCTCTCGACAATGTAATCGATGAATTCATCGGATTCGACAAATTTTATTCGATATATACTCCATGGAATGCGTAGAAAAAAAAAAAAGAAAGAAAGAAAATGCAGCGATCGAGATACGTTGAGACGAATAAGATTGAATCGATATCGGTTTAAAAAAAGAAAAAAAAAAAGGAAAAAGAAACGAGAAATCGATACGTGTGAACGATCTGCTAAAGATCTGTATTTTCATGTCTCATTCTTATATTAATTTCCCCCATAATCATCCCCATAACCATCCCCATAACCTTCCCCTTCTCACTCCCTCTCATTTCACTTATTATAATCGTATGTATCATTCTATATCGACGTCAGGCTCTGCAGTCTGTAATTATCATAAATCTCTCATTGTATTTCTAATAAAAAAAGAATTTTCTTCTTGAACAAAATCGACTTGTAACAAGACTTTCCTTCTGCTTTGTTCTTCTTCGTCTTCTTCCAATTATTATTTTTATATGATTCATTATCCGATAAATAATAATGATTATAAAACAGGTTTCTTTAGAACTGACACGAATGATGATGTTTCATTTCACCGTGATGGGATCCCTGACGGATATCAATTTAATCGTTCGATCCATATTTTTTATATTTTATTATTTAATCTAACGTCCTGCGTATGCGTGCGTGCAAGCGTGTTCGTGCGTGCGTGCGTGCGTGTGTGTGTGTGTACGTGCGAGTGTGCGTTCTATTAGATCTTTTTTCCGAAGGATCGACAAATATGACATTGATAAATATCAAATGTGCAACCAACAAGAAAGAGAACAAAACCAAAGAAAATAAAACACGAATTGTTGTTTGCGAGGGGGAACGAAACCGAAAAATAAAAAAAAAAAAGAAATAACGCAAAAGAGGAAAGAAAGAAAGAAAAAAAAAACCAAAAAAAAAAAAGAAAAAGAAAGAAAAAAAGAGAGAAACGACATTTGTTTTATCTATCCAATGTTACTACTCCCACTCGATGTTTTGAACGTGATAATATATATTTTTTAGTTTTAGGCATTTTATAGCTCACACTGTTTTCCGATTGTGTTTCTAGATTCACTGATCCGGCAGGTATCGGATACTTCATTCCTCCATCCAGTTGCTATAATACAAGCGAAGAGTTATCATCAATCGGTTGAAAGAAATATGTTTGAAAAAAATCTAAAGAAGAAAAGGGATTCTCATTTCGTCTTCGTTGAACCTGAAAGAGAAATGGAACAGGGAAATAATACGATTAACGATTGGCCGAACAATTCGATGATGATGACGACGACGACGACGACAACGACGACGACGACGACGACGACGATGACGACGACGATGACGATTAACGCGAACACCAGAAAGAAGTTTTATTGTCCTAAATGTAACAACGGTTATAGCAGACTTTCAGACATGAAAACACATTGTCAATTTCAATGTGGTAAGGAACCACGTTACCAGTGTCCATATTGTACGAAGAAAGCAAAGTTCTCTTCTAATATGTACGTTCACGTTCGTCGGGTGCACAAGGACAAGAAGTTGCAAATAATTGATCATTATAAAAAACTATCTAGAACTTGCTGATCGAATTAGAGTGCGCGTTATTTTTATCATTACGATTATCATTATCATTATCATTATCATTATCATTATCATTATCATTATCATTATTATCATCATTATTATTATTATTATTATTATTATTATTATTATTATTATTATTATTATTATTATTATTATTATTCTTGTTGTTGTTGTTATTGTTGTTGTTGCTGTTGCCGTCGTTGTTATCATCGAGAATATCGATCGAAGTAATACGTATAATTATTACTTTGATCTACGTAGGATGTTATCGGTGATAATATCGATACGAAGAACATATCGAATCGACCACGAGATATCGATTCTTGGTGTTTCTCAATCCCCTATCGTCGGGTCTTTGAATCGATTCTAACATGGATCGCGAGTCTTTTCTTTTTCTTTTTTTTTCTCCATGAAGTAAAATGTAAGTAATCCTGTGAGTAATATTGTAGAGAAGTTCGTTTGTTAATCGCAGTGTATTTTTTACGGAACGTTAATCTACAAAATCCGAGTGCTTCCTTGAAGTTATTTAAATAAATTTTTCTAATAAATTTGTTGGAATCGTATTATCGTTTTATATATATATATATATATATATATATATATATATATATATATCTACATATAAATATATGTAAAAAAGAAAGAAAATGAAAAAAGAGACGTCAGAATGATCGAGAAGCACCGAAATGGATATCAAACTTTACTATATGATACTGACGAGAAAAATAATAATTAATATTATTGTAATTGATAATATACCTATAATTATATATAAGAAACCTCCCAAATAAAGAGTTACCAAATACTTTATAGATACTTGATAAGATCGTCGAATTCGAAAACCAGATCAAAGTGGGTAGAACGATGAAATTGATTACTACATTTTTATTTTTCTTCTTTTTCTCTTTCTTTTTTTTTTCCTTTTTTTATCTTGTTCGTTTTCCCTGAATCGTTTCTTTTCCTTTCGTTTTTTTTTCTTCTCCCTTTTTTCGAATTTCCACGACTGACCCATAATTTTTCCTTTTTTCAGGTCTTTTCGCGAGCTTCAGATCGGCCAGTCAGCGACTACGTTACTTGAACAGATACTATAGAAGTATCGTCAGATATCCTTGCATGAATTGTACCAGTGTCTATAACAAGAGAGGAAGCCTGATGACACATTTGAGATACGAATGCGGCCAACCACCAAGATTCAAGTGTCCCTATTGCGATATGATATCAAAGAAGACGTCTAATGTTCAACAACATATTAGGAGGAAACACAAGGGTTCTGTGGTTTATGTGCAAGACACACGTTTATCCACCAATTTCCCTTACAATCCTCCTACTCGACATATTGTATAATTTATAAAACTCCAAGTATTTTTCATCTAATCACTTATCTAATGATCTCTTTAATTCATGACAAATATATATATATATATATATATATATGTGTGTGTGTATGTGTATATATATATATATATATATATATATATATATTTTACTCGCTTTAGTTATACTTCCTGTAAAAACAATAAATTCCTCTAATATTTCCTTTTCGCTAATCTTTATGAATTAATGGGAAATTCATTTCATTAGTTTCTTAGGTAAACTTGTAGGAAATTTATTAGGCAATCACTATTGTAAATGCTATATACTTTTAATGCGGATGATACTCTTCAATTTTGTTTCGATTTGCTCTACAAATCGTGCAAATCTTTTTTCTTCCCCATGTACGTGCGTTTGTGCGATACTTCTACTATGCGCGTGGGTGGTAAACTTTTTTTTTTTTTTTTTTCTCTCTTTAGTTTAACAGTGTATGTGTACAATGACAAATTAGCGTTCTTTACAAATTTTGTGAGAAAATGATTTTTCACGATTACGAATCTATTTTTCGTTGAAATATGATGATTTTTTCTATTGATATAAAAGATATTATTAATCGAAAATTATTAAAAAAAAATTTGATGGAAGCGTTCAGATTTTTTGCCAAAATAGTACATTGTACGCATATTTAACGTAAAATTTTAACAACAAATAATAATAATATAAGATCAAAAAAAAATTGAAAAGTCGATCGAATTTGACAAATTTCTCGTTTTTATGTGATACGTGAAGGCGCATTATATTAAATTGGAAAAAAAGAAACATACTTTACGGAGTATTATACGATGCGTCTAACGTATATAAAGAAAAAAAGTTGAACGAGTTAAATATGCTATTATGATTAATAACACGAGTCGTTGGGAGGAGCATGAAAAATATTTATGCGTAAAAAAAAAAATCATGACCATGATGATGGAAGAAAACAAAAAAGAAAAGAAAAGAGAAGAGAAAAAATAATCACCATATCGATCATAGTTATTTTATACATTATATATATATATATGTGTGTGTGTAAGAATTATATATTAATTATTTATTATATTCATTTCCGTTTATATATTTTCCAAGCTGTTTATATTTATTTTTCTATAATACATTTCCCGCAAAAACTTTGATAGTGACACAATTTCTAAATAATTTCTAGGTCATTGTATAATAATTAGAAAAACAAAAAAAAAAAAAAAAGAAAAAAAAATAATAAAGAAACGAGGGGAGAAAATGAGTAATAAATAAATAAAAAAAAAAACAAAATAAAATAAAGAAAAATAAAAGAAAAAGAAATAAAATAAAATAGAAAAAACAAAAAGCTTGTAAAAGAGAGCAAATAAAAAAGAGAGTTGCTAGAATGTTAAGAAAGAAAAAAAGAAGCATGTGGTGTAAGGAGATCATGCAAAAATATTCATACATGCGAATGACGGATCGTATTTGGTATTGTTTTTCTGTTTTCAGACTATCATCATCTTATCAAGGAAGAGTCGAAGAGCGATACGAAAAGATTTTTAACGTTGTTGACCGAATCAAGCATTAAGTTCGCTTGTCCAACATGTGGCAGAGCATACAATCGTCGGGCCAATCTTCGTCAGCATATTAAATATGAATGCGGCCAACAGCCACGCTTCAAATGTCCATATTGCAAGTATCGTTCGAAGAAAACCTCTAATGTTTACACTCACATTCGCAGCGTTCATTCTGGTAACGACGTTTATGTGGTACATGTCAAATCAACTTGATTACATTCCGCATGCTCTTAATGGACTGGACATATTGACGATTGAAATATTTTCATTGATAATTTGTTTAATTTATATTTATTCTTTATTTCTTTCTTTTTTTTTTTTTTTTTTTCTTTCTTTTTTAGATATTTTATTGCCTATCAACGATTATTTGTCAATCTGGGATGTTTTTATTCAGGGATTTTCTTTCTTCCTATTTTTTGTTTCTTTCTTAAAGCGTGAATCTCGTTAACTGTAATTATAAAGTGTGAGAAATAATTTACACGCTCGTTGATAATGGACTCAGAAGAATTATTATTTTTCGAAACGATTCTGGGCATAAATCGGCTCGCATAAAACTTTTGATAAGCATGAAATATTAATTGACACGTTACGCGACGACTAGAATCTATGAGGAAGGAAAAATCTTAGGATACGTTTAAGATCCTCTTTAATGTCGACATCCCCGTATATTATATCTCTAAGTTTATAATTTATTGTAACGATTTAAACGTTAATATAATATAACAAATTTAGTTACGTGTATATACATATACATATACATATACATATACATATACATATACATATACATATACATATACATATATATATACATATATATATACACATATATATATACATATATATATAGTGAAAGAGAGAGGGAGAGAGAGAGAGAAAGAGAGAGAGAGAGAGAGTGGGAGAGAGTGGGAGAGAGTGGGAGAGAGAGAGAGAGAGAGAGAAAAAGAGAAGCAAAGAATCTGTGTTAGTTTTAGGTTCTTATACGAATGATTTAACAATAAAAAAAGAAAAAAGAAAAATTATATCTAAGTGATCTAATGTAATACCATGAGATTTTCAACCATAATCAATATCCTTTTATCATTGATTCCTACTATAGTCTCCTTCAATAGATGGATTTTATTTTTGAATATCGATGACTGATTATTTGATAAACATTCTTTTACAGATATCATTCAATTGGGTGACTTCAGGATGATGCCACTGAAACATCAAACCTCTTCTACCAAATGCAAAAAGAGATTCTCATGTCCAAGATGTGGTAGTACATTCAACAGGAAGAACAATCTTGGTACTCACGTCAAGTACGAATGCGGTCAACTACCGAGATTTGGTTGTCCTTATTGTCAATACTGTTCGAAGAAATCTTCTAATATACGTGCACATGTACCTAGAAAACATTTCGGTCGTAAAATTTATGTAATCGACGTTTCAACTAATTTAAAGTACGATTACATAGTTAAATCGGACTTAGATACTAAGGTCGAGGGCACATTTTTTGAATCTTTTAATTAATTGAATAAAATCACTATATATATATATATATATATATATATATATATATATATATATATATATAAAATTATATTTGTCAATATAATTAAACTTAATACTTGTTTCATTCATTCTTTAATTCTTTCTTTCTTTCTTTCTTTTATTATTTATTTATTTATTTACATAATTACGACTTGACGACTGGTCAAGTTTCAAGCTACATTTTACAAGTGTCAATATATGTGTCCCTCTTTTTAATGTTTAATAAAAAGTGTCGTTTCATTGAAATTCGTGATATATAGATCAATTGTATGTTTCATCCTTTGGAAGATATTTATTTATTCATCACCGATGAATCTCAACCTCCGAAGAATACACACACATATATTATACATATATGCTTCTTCAACCGAAGAACCGTGTTTTTAAACGAGCAAAGAAAAAATATCTCGCACCAAAAAAAAAAAAAAAACGAAAGAAAAACAAAAAGCAAATCCAAAAAAAGCACAAAAAAGAAACAAAAAGCTTCGTTCCGCATCATCTCCTTGTCTGTTAATGCAAAGTTATTAAAGAGGTATTATACAATTTTTTAGTCAAAATGGGTACACATGTGTTTCAGGATTGTCTTATCAAGTGTACGCTAACCTGCCTTCTACAAGGACCTTCCTTTTGGAGAGTCATTCATCGATCTCCACGGGAATGCCTATGGGAACAATACCAATTACGAGAACGGGTTTATGGGAAAAAGTCCTTCATCGAAAATATCCATGTTCCAATTGTAAAAGTGTTTTTACTCGTAAGGGTGGCTTAACTTATCATCAGAAATTCGAGTGCGGTCAAATGCCACGATTCAATTGTCCCTATTGTAATTACCGAGCTAAACACATATCCAATGCACGCAGACACGTAAGAAATTGTCACCCAGGAAAAGACGTTTATACAGTTGATATAAATCAGCAACAATCTCAACATCACCAGAAACAATCAGATCTTTGAAGATACTTAAGAAGATCCGAATCGTTTCGTCTGGATCGTCTCGTTTCGTTTCGTTTCGTTTCGTTTTTCTTTTCTTTTCTTTTTTTCCTCAATGAAGACGAAGAATAATGAATTTTCTTTTCTTTTTTTTATGAAATTTCTCTATGAAGTAATTGTAACATGAACAAACAGATAATATATACTATTACGTCGAATGATTTTTATTACGTTTGTATTGCGTCTCTTTTTATTTTATATTGTTGTTTATTTATTTTTATTCTTGTCTTATATATTGTATTGTGATTTATGATTTATGATATACAATATGATTGTGATTTATACTTCGGTATAAATTTGTGTTATCAACGAATAATCTTTTTTTTTTTCAGGTATAATTACAACAATCGCTGTTCTGTTTTTTCTTTTTTCTTTTTTATTTTTTTTTTTCTTATTTTCTTATTTTCAGCCTTTAATTATGATTCTGTACGTATTTGTAACAAGTCATCTTCTCGTGTTTTTTTTACATTTTCTTTTTAATTTATAATTTTTTAAAGGTTTTACGAAAGAACACTTACTGTCAATGTTGATCAATTGGTATTTATTATTTGTTCATGTGTCTGTGTATATTTGTTCTTTTTTTCTTTTCCAATTACAAGATGGACCAACAGTCTGTAGATGATTCTTAAAAAATTGATCACTCTTTTTCGATACTATTTATTTATTCTTTCGTCTTTTTTTTTTCAGATTGTAAAACTACAAGATCGAAAAAGTCTTCTAATTGATTTTTATTTTAAATTTGGACCATCCTGTAAATGAACAAATCTTGGTTTATATCGATCACGTTTTATGACTTTTAAATTTTTTATTCTTCTCTTCAGTGTACTTATAAGATAATCATAAGAATACAAAGACAGAGAGAGGGAGGGAGAGAGAGAGAGAGAGAGAGAGAGAGAGAGAGAGAGAGAGAAAGAGAGAGAGAAAGAGAGTGAGTGAGTGAGAGAGAGAAAGAGAGAGAGTTATGTTATCTTATTTCTTATGTTTTTTTGTGATTATAAGAAAAAACATGTGACGTGTATATATATATATATATATATATATATATATATATATATGTACGCACGCACACACACACACACACACACACACACATATTATATATATTTTTATCAAGGCGACTTATCTTGCAAAATATGTGTATATTGTATCCTCACCTCATCTCATGATCATGATTAAGAATTGTGAATAAATCAAGGGCATACTATTAAAAATAGAAAATCGAAATAATTGTAATTTAAATATATGTCTTGTCATAATCATGCAGATGTATATTTATAATGTTATTATATTAATGCATAGATTGTAATCGTTGTTAGGTATGTGCAATAAATTGTTACACATTTTGTTATATATCAAGGTATTATTTGAACATTATTATATTAGATAAATAGATACATGTATATTTTATCGAATCTATCATAATTACGATGTTTCTAAGCCGAGGATTAATTAGATTAGGTGAATTTATTATTATTATTATTCGTTGTTTATAGTGTGAAAATTTATCAGGAGAAAAATGAATTTAATTTGTATTATCCTTAGATTTATGTCGACTTTTGATCCTATCGTTCTTTCTTTTTTTCTTTCTTTTTTCTATTTCTTCTCGTTTTTTTTTGTCTTTTTCTTTCTTTCTTTTTTTCCTTCCTTCCTTCCTTCCTTCCTTCCTTCTTATTCCTCTTTTTTTTCTTCATTCTTTTTAGGAGAATCTTATTGATTATTCTGAAACGACAAGTGCTTCAGCAACACTACGTATTCAGAAATCGAGTTTACAAAGAAAATGATATACAGGATTTTTTATACCTTGACCCTTGTTGTGCTTTCTGTTTCAGAATATATACTACCAAGAGACTTCGTTTATCTACCAATCGTAGGCAATAAACGTCAGTCTTATCAACGTAAGGATAACGGCAATGGTGGTGGTCTACCTACGGACAAGCCAAAGTTTCCATGTCCAAATTGTCCGAGTGTCTTCAGTCACAAGAATAATCTCTACTATCATTCGAAATTTGAATGTGGCCAATTGCCAAGGTTCAATTGTCCTTATTGTTCTTATAGGACTAAACATGTATCTAATGTACGTGCTCACGTACGTAGAAAACATCCTGGCCATAAAGTTTATGCCATTGACATATGCAAATGTTGAATTGGATAATAACGTCCTCCAGCAATACACTTTTCTTTTTGTGTAAAAAACATTACAAGTATTTCTAGAATATATATATATATATATATATATATATATATATATATATATTTCTAATCGTTGATTGCAATAATCAATGATTAGAAAAAAAGTTTTGTTTCTATCAGCTATGGTTTTAGAGTTATGCTGTTTACAATGATCATTCAACAGGTGTGTAATATCATTGTATTACTAGTTATGTTTCTCTATAAGATTGGAGAAAAAATATTAATAACTTGTTGAATTGAACCTACAACCGAGTACTCACAATGATGGTTCTCATTTAGAAAGATCTTAATTAATGAATATCTATATTAATATTATTAAATAATGATTTTTGCAATATATGATAGTATATTGAATATTAGAGCTAGATATGGTGAAATCGATGCTGTTATTTTTCGGATCACCATATCGTAATATATCCGAGAATAGGTTTAACTTACGAAGCATCGGAACAAAACTTTTGTCCTCTTTTATTGGGCGCTGTGTAATAAAATTAAGATCGATCGATCGATCGATCGGTCCATCGCTTTGTATTTGTAATGAATATTTCAATTTAATTTCTCGGGCAATGTGATAGTGATAGAATTTTTTTTAATTTTTTTTTTTTTTGTATATGTATATACATTTTTTTTTTTGGTTAACAGGGAAAATTATGAAAATGTTTTTTCGAATATTTAGAGAAGATTTTTCTTTTTTTTTCTTTTTTTTTTTTTTTTTTTAATTAATTTGAAGTCGAGAGATATTTTTTATTTGTTCCCTGTGTTTTAATTTGAACGGGGATAAGAAACATAAATACCCTTCAAGTTTCGATCCCGTTTTCTTTTTTTTTCTCTCCTTCTTCGAAATTGTGTGATACCGAAAAACTTTATTGGGAAATGTCCAAAGATAAAAAAAAAAAAAATCAATTTTTTTCTTAAACGTCTGCGAGAAGTTATAAAGAAGAAACGTTTAAAATAATTGCGGAATTATTAATATTATATTTATTTTCTTTTTTTTTTTTTTATAATTAGTGTCGTGTAATTTAAAGTGTGATTATGTTTTGTTATCGTTTAATACTTTTAAGAGATAAAAAGTAAAATTTTCGAAGGCGATACTTTTTATTTTATCGTTAATTTTTATTTTATTTATGACAAACGGTGATAGATATTAAAAGATTTATTGTCACGTTTTTAAATCCAGTCTATCATTTTATTAAAGAAAAACGATGCAACAATTTAATTTTTCTTTTTTTTTTCGTATATTGCTTTTATATATATATTTTTTTTAATTAGGAAAAAAAAAGTTTTTTTTTTCCGTAGCTAAGTATCTCAGATTTCTTCTATATACTA
>NC_057697.1:1146818-1164026 GCF_014466175.1 Vespula pensylvanica
AAACATAAAAATGGAAAATGAGAAACACGAGACGTGACACAAATTGCATGTGTATACATATTAATTTATATAATATTACACACATACATGCTATAAATATTTTTGATGTACATATACATATCATATATATATACACACATACACATATATTTTGTTCTTTTTTTTCTTGTTCTTTTTTGTTTTTAGAAAATTCCACGACGTACCTGGACAATAATGCAATGGGGGATAACAAATTGGCGGCAATGTAACAAGAATGCATTTAATGCATCTATCGAAACAACAACAATAAAAAATAATTACTCGTTTTCGTGCAACAAGTTCCTCTGTACATTGGCCAACATACAATTAAACAATTTAACAAGACAATTTAACAATTATTTAATATTATAGAATAAGGAAAATAAATATAAAAAATTAATATATATATATATATTAATTATTTATATATATGTAGATATATATAAGATATTTCAGAATAAATGGGAAATATTTTAAGGGTGACTCAAATTGATCCAAACAATAAAAAATATCCCAATTGATATTGAAGTCAACCCTATAAAATATTTCCTATTTATTCGTGAAACATCTTGTATATATTTATATCTCATCAGAGAGAACTATGTATGTAATCGTTTTTTGCAATTGCAATCTTTTATTTATATTACATTATTTCGTTCGTATTAAACGTAATGTCGTTTTAATAAATTATCATAAATTTTTTGAGTAATGGAAGTACATATATATGTAAACGTTATATATATATATATATTATACACACATACATATATATGTCCTTTTCATGTATTTTAATTGTGATGTTAGATTCTTTTAGGATTCTATATCGATCGTTGTTCCATTCTTTCATATTTTTTATATCTATTTTTTTGGAACAATATTATTTTATTTCTAAATTGAATCTTCGATATTGATCGATCGTCATAATAATTATTCTATTAAAAAAAAAAAAAAAAAAAAAAAGAGAAAAAAAACAAGAAAAAGAAAGAAGAAATGAAAAAGAAAAAAGAAAAAAAAAACTCTTTGGATATAAAAAATAATAATTTCGAGGTTGAAAACAAAATTTGTTCTTTATTTTTTCAGATTTCTACTTGAAACAAGCGAAGAAGTGTCCGAACAACTGTGGTAGGGTTTTTGTTCGCTATAACAACTTGATGAGGCACGTACATTATCATCGTTGCCAAGAGCGTAGATTCAAGTGTCCTCGGTGCGATTATCGATCGAAAAGAAAAAGTCACGTTTACAGGCATCTAAGGGAAGTACACAAGTGTGCTGATACGCATTGCATCGAACTGTGAATTGAGAATTTTCTGATCCGGTATATATATATATGTGTGTGTGTGTGTATATATATATATATATATATATATATATATATATATATATCCATTTGTTTTCTCCTTATACTTCTTTTTTTTCTTCTACTATTTCTTTTCCTTCTTATTTTTCTTCTTTTTATTTCTTTGGATTACGAATAAAAGATAATCATTTCTTTTTCTTTCACTTTTACGTTTACTTCATAAATCCTTTATAATTTTTATTTTTATGACCCCCTCCCCTCCGTCCTACCCTTTGTATAAATTTATACAATATTCTCAAATATTTGTTGACACGATCAACGACAATCATCAAAAATATTTCAAATTTGTCAGGAGATTTTTCATTGACCTTCTTTTTTAGGATCTGCCTTCTTCGAAATAATTCATAAACCAGCACCCGAATGATTATAAATATACATATATACATATATATATATATATATATATATATATATATATATATATGTATATTTTTTTTTAATTAGAAAAATTAAGAAGAAAAATAGAGGAAAGTAAAGAAAAAGAAAAAGAAAGATAAATCAGCGATGTAAATAGAATAAAAAAGAGACTGAAAAAGAAAAAAAAAAAAGGAAAGAGAGAGAAAGAGAAAGAAGCTATGCAAAATTTGGAGTTGTCGACTGGGGTATATCGATCTGACAGCAATGAAAGGAGTCCAGGTTAGAAAGGAGCTAGGAACAAGATACGAAAGTTCGACGAGTCGCGTTTGGTGATGATAATTGGGATTGCACGTTTCGAAAGATCGTCGTAATTTATTTATTCCTCATTTGGGACTTTATCACTGACGCGAGAAAATCTTTTTGTTTGGATTTTTTACAGATGACGTTATCGGTGTTAGCGATGGTAATACACGGTACGGACAAACGCTACAACTTGGTGCTTATCATCCTTGTCCAACATGCAATCGAACGTTCAAGCGAAAGAACAGTCTCAATAAGCATCTACTTTATGCTTGTGGTCAATATCCAAGATTCAAGTGTCCGTATTGTTGGTATCGTTGTAAGTTACGTAGTAACGTTTACAGACACGTCAGGACGAGTCATAAGAAACGCGAGGTCTATGCGACGGACGTTATCAAGAATCGTGATTACAGACCTTAAAAAGGGGAGGGATGGGGTAGGATAATTTTTTCGTTTTTCTCTTTTTAATTTCTTTTTCTTTTTCTTTTTCTTTCGCTAATTTATGCTCTCTGTCATTTTTCGTTTCTTTTCTTGCGCGTGTGTGTTTTTTCTTCCTTTTTTTTTATCCTTCTCACACAATCGGATTAGCTCGATAATCATTTTGTAGATTTCTTTCTTTTATATATTATTACTTTTTTCTAATTTTATACTGATAATTCTGATTGAATATTGTTAATAAAGACAAGAAAAAAGGAACAAAGAAATGACAGGGAAGTGTATATATTAAAGAGAGAATTATCACGACGATATATCTTTTTTCTTTTTTTTTTAACGTGTACGATGGCGAAGAAAATTGAATTTTCTGTGTTCTCAGATTCCTATGTTCGAGTATTAATTTAAAGATACATATTTTAATGACTGTCATTTAGTGAATCTCCCATATCAAAATTGTTCGAATATGTATAATTAGAAATGTACGTTTAGAAAATAGCTTCCTGGCAAGTGATAAACGAACGTCACATCGAGATACAAGAGAATCCACAGAGATTCGACTACGTTCTGTTTCCTTTTTTTTGTTTTCTTTTTCCTTTTTTCTTTTCTTTTTTTATTTTTATTTTTATTTTTTAATCCAAGTTCTATTAAAAATCGTTTAATTTATTCATAATAACAATGTCAAGGATAAAAGAAACAATATTAACTGCTGTACCAAATAGAAATGTTTCAAGACTGTACGTATTATATTGTGATGATAATAAAAAAGAACTTTATGTCGTACTAAAGGAAAAAAAAGCAAAATAAGAAATAAATAAATAAATGAATAAATAAAAAAGATACAAAAAAAAAGGAAAAGAAAAACAAAATAAAATATATAAGGATTCCTCGAGATCCCTTCGTTTCCTGATCGGTAATAGAAATAATTATAACGTGACAAGAATAAAAATAAATAATTATAATTGATTCAAACGATTATAAAATAAATGTACATTTGTATATATACTTTGTTACCTATATAGATAACTATATATATATATATATATATATATATATATATATATATATATTCTTTTTTAGCTTATCACGATCGATAAGCGTGTCGATAACGTTTCATTCTGTGTTTAATTTCTTTAAGCCGCATTTTAATCATTATGTACGTTTCTTTTAATTTTATTTCCTGCGAAAAAAATAAAAATAATAAAAATGTTTCTACTTTGCAGGAGGATGATCCAGAGAATTATTTCTTTCTTCTCTTTTTTTTTCTTTTTCATTTATTGATCGATTTTTAATGGATTATCGATCCTTGATAATTCATTAAAATTGTTTAGTAATATCGTCACAAATCATTTTGAAAATTTTTTAGTTTCTCTTCACCCCTCGTCCCTCATCCGATAATCGATCTTAATGACTTATTTTTTTCTTATTTCCAGAGGAAGTACATCGTAACAAGAACTCAAAGATACATAGCAATACCACGATTGATAGAAAGGTTTCAATGTGCAAACTCTCTGTCAATAAGAGTTCTTTGATCGTACATTAGAATTACGAATCTAATCAACCAACAAGATTTCAATATTCACATTATTCGTATCGTTCTAAACAATGATCTACGTTCGACACATTCGAAAGATTCACGGGAAACTTTCGGTTTACCGACGTTGTCTCGCATACAAATCGAACAGAATTTATAACGTTTCTAAAATCTAAGCCTTCAAAAATTTGTCTTCATTTTTTTTCGATTTTTTTTTTTTTTTATTGTTATTGTTGTCGTCGTCATCGTAGATTTTATTTTGCTTTTTTATTTTTCTTTTTTTATTTCAAATCCTTAAGAATCAGTTATGTCTGATCGCAATTTATTTTTATCGATTTATTCAAGTCGTTGTACGATCTAATCTTTCGATAAATAAGCAACAATTATTATTATTTATTTATTTATTTATTTATTCATTTTTTTGATTCGTTTTGAGAAAATGGTGTGCTTATAAAGAAACGATAATAAGATTTTTTTCCTTCGGCATCTATACAAATTTTTTACTTTTTTTTTTATTCGCGCTAATTTATTCCTTTTTGTTTATTTATTTATTTATTTATTTATTTATTTATTTTTGTGTTCTTTCGTTATCTAAACTATGTGATCTTGCAGTATATTTCGGCTATAGAAGCATTAAGTCAAATATAACGGTGAGCATTATTTTTTTTAACCATTCAATATATTTATAGTTCCAATTATATATACTATAATTCCCATTTTATATATATATATAATATATATAATATATATATACATATATATTAAAATATATCTGCATTTAAAGTATCAAATATCACTAGATACTTATCACCTAATATATATCTATAAATAATCATAGAATTTATCATCTAATATATATTCATAATTATTCTAGTTAAGAATCTGTCATTGTGTTTGTTTTTTTTTTTTCCCCAATATATGTCTGCGAAAAGAATAAAAAAGAAAAAAAGAAAGATAAAACTTAACAAATCTTTCCATTTTTTACAGGAGGATCAAGAAAGAAAATCTTTTAATTTTTTTGAACGATCATTTCGTAGTCGTGAAAATCTTCTTTGAAATAATTTTTAATCGTTAAAAAATTTTTTTTTCTTTTTTTTTTCAATTTTTTTTTTTTTCTATTCTGTATTTACTTTTTCTCTCTCTCTCTCTCTCTCTCTCTCTCTCTTTTATTTCCCTCTCCGTCCAATCTGACATCTTTCTCCTTCTTCCTTCTTTCATGTGTCAATCTCAATGACCTGTTTTTTTTTTATTTCCAGAAGTATACCGTGCACGGATGTCAACGACACGTAGAAATTACAGGAATCCTAAGGGAAAGAAGTTTCAGTGTCCAAAATGTCCAAGTGCGTTCGTTCAAAAGGGTTCTTTGACTGCACATTTGAATTACGAATGCGGTCAAGCACCAAGATTTCAGTGTCCATATTGCACGTATCGTTCTAAGCAACGTTGTACCGTTTATAGACACGTTAGAAAGATTCACAAGAAATATGATGTCTATGCATTGGACATTGTCAAGAAGGATGCGTACAGACCTTGAGAAAACATTTTTTCTCTCTTCCATTACAACCTGTGAAAATTCGGTTCTTTTCGTGAAATTTATAATATCTTCTTCCTCTTATTCGTATTTTTTTTTTCAAAATTTTTGAAGGTTTATAACTTCTGTCATTATCATGAATAGTTCATGTAATTAATAATTGTACATATTTATGATTTTTTTCAAAAGAAACCATTGTTCTTAAACTGTGTTTTTTCTTTTTCTTTTTTTTTTTCTTTTTTTTTCTTCTCCTGTAATATATAAGTAATAGGGTAATATATAAAAATTGGACATTTGAGTCATGTGAAATGTAAAGTTTCGCGTTTTAATCTAGTCATCGAAAAATAAATATAAGATGGTTTAAAACATTGATGATTCAATAATGTATATATCCTAATGACGAATTGTTAAGATTGTGTAATTTATTTATTTATTTATTTATTTTTTATAAGTTCGTCAGAACTTCTTTTTCTAACTTATCCTGGTGTTTTAAAAGATTCTTTTTAAAAAATCGTTCAATCAATTTATATTCCAATGTAAGTAAGAATGTATTATTAATTGCATTACCAAGTAAATATATCTCAAGACTGTACGTATTCTATTATAATACTATTTAATAAAATGGGTTATATATTATATAAGAAAAAAGAGGATTCCTCGAGATTGTTTTGTCTCCTTGTTTCCTAATAAATGATGGGACCCTGTTGTGAAAAGAAAAATAAATATTCATAATGATTTAAACAATTACGATTAAATGCACCTTTTCTATATATAAATATATAGAAATATTTATATATATATATATATGTATATACAAACATGTATATATGTATTTTTCATTAACATAATAGCAACTTTTTTGACAATACAATATGTGTCTAATCGTTAGATATATACATATATATGCTGCACCAAAAATTAATCATTCTGTTTATTTTCCAGCTATGGTAATTCTCAGATTATGTGATTTTGATCGAAGATTCTCCTACTTGCACGATAATCGTTGAAAATCTCGGCGGAAAGGGAGATGGATCAACAACCAAAAAAAAAAAAAAGAAAAAAGAAAAAAGAAAAAGAAAGAAAAGTATTTCCTTCTTTTTTTTGATTCCTTTTTTTTTTTTTTTTTTGATCCCTTTAGAACCGCGAAATGTTTAAATATGGTTAAAGAAATCATAAAACGATTATCTTAAAGTTCCTTTGATTTTTAATCCAAATGTCAATCTCAATGTTTCTTTCTTTTTGTTTTCAGAAGTGAAACATGATCAGGAGACAAAGACCCTAAGTTCTTTCATGAATGTTAAAATGAAAAAGTATCCATGTCCAAAATGTCTAAGTACTTTCGTTAAGAGGCATGATTTGGATAGACACTTGAAGTATGAATGCGGTCAGGCACCAAGATTTCAGTGTCCTTATTGCAGTTATCGCGCTAAACAACGACAAAATGCCTATAGCCACGTTCGAAGCGTACACAAGAAAAGTGAGGTCTATACTATAGACATTATCGATAATAGTATGTACAAAATCTTGAGGACACATTTTTTTCTTCCAACTTGTGAAAATTTGTTTCTTTTCTCTCGCTGTTTTTAATTTTTTTTTTCTTCCTCCTTTTCTTTCGTCTTTGCTGTCTTTTCTCTATTTCTCTTGTCCACTCTGTTCTTTCTTTTTCTTTTTTTCTTTTTTTCTTTTGCTCCAAATTTATATAACCCGATTATTAGTTACTGTTTTTCTCGATCCTCTTTCTTCCTGCTTATCTTGTTTATTTATTCATCTTTTTTCTTTTCTTTCATACTTACTTCTCTTTGACAGTTTTCAACATTAACACGATATCAAATATGTAAAGACTTAATCATTTATAAACAAACCTGATTGAACTTTTTCCCGAATAAGACGATTTCATCTCTGGACAAACGATTAATTATCGATCATACGTTATCGGTCAGATTTTCTTAAAATCGATCCAAAGGATAATTCGTTACGCGTTAATCGTTGAAATCTTCGTCGAGGAAATAGAAATGAACAGAAGTTTCTTTTTTTTTCTTTTTTACTAAGCAACAAGATCGATCGAAGATATATATATATATATATATATATATATATATATTTATCTTTTTTTTATTTGCTTGAATCTTTAAGAGAGTCGCGGAGAAAGAAAAAGAAAGAGAAAAGAAAAGAAATTGAAAAGAACTTTTTTTGTTCAAATCTTCGTAAACGGTTCTCTTTTTGTAAATTGTTTTTTTTTTGTCTTTATCAATGCCAATCTCAATGATCTATTTTTTTTTTTATTTTCAGAAATACACAATGCCGAAGAGTCAAAGGCCAAGAGGAAATATGCTAAGGGTGAACGGTTTCGGTGTTCACAGTGTTCAAGAGTATTCTGTAATAAACAAGATCTTACTAGACACTTGGTGTATGAATGCGGTCAGGCACCAAGATTTCAATGCCCTTATTGCAAATATCTCACTAAACAACGACAAGGCGTTTATAAACACATTAGAAACGTACACAAAAAGACTGAGGTCTATACGTTCGACATTATCACTAGTCGTGTGTACAGACCTTAAAGATAAATTTTTATTCTTTTATTTTTTGTTTTAAACTCGTAAAAAGTTTATATAATTTTTTTTTTTTTTTTTTTTTTTTTTTCGTATCAAACGATAACCAATAGATGTTGTTATTATTCTCATAATTATAATTATTATTGTGATAATTATTATTTATCTATTTCCTTTGCTTGTCTTTATCTTTTTCGTTTTTTCAATTCTTCAAGGAAACGTAGTAAATCAGGAAACATTACGCTATTTGCTTTTGTTTAGATCAATTATGATTGCATAGGAAAATATAATTGTATTCACATATGACAATTATTTATAAATAAAATGTTATTTTACATGTACGTTCTAATTAATTAAGGGATCGAACTAATGGATATAACGTAATATATTTTATATACCTTAATAATGAAATAACTATCAATGGGTTAATTATTCGTGTTCATGTATCCGAATCATATTTTATCGCAAATTATTTACGATCCTTCGAAAAATATCTTTTGTCATACGTCGATCATTATTGAAATCCTTCTCGATGAGATAGAAATAAATTATTAGGGATTATATAAGCTTGATCTTTGAGAATTGTTAAAAGGGAAAAAAGAAAGAAAATAAAAGAGAAAAAGAAAATAAACAATAGCTTGGAAACGGTTCTAATCGTTCTAAACAATTATCCTAAATTTGTCATTCTCTGTTTTTATTTTGTCTTTTTAAAATATCAATCTCAACGAGTTACTTTCTTATTGTTTTCAGAGGAACAGGATGGCAAAGAGTCAATGGACCATGGGATATACACGAGTTGTTGCAGAAAAAAGTTTCTGTGTCCAAAGTGTCCAAGTACTTTTGGTTACAAACATGATTTGAATAGACACTTGAGTTACGAATGCGGCCAGGCACCAAGATTTCAATGTCCTCATTGCCGTTATCGAACTAAGCAACGACATAACGTTTATAGTCACGTTAGAAACAAGCACAAGAAACGTGATGTTTATGCGGTAGACGTTATCAGTTATCGCGTGTATAAACCTTGACCGACACGTTCTTATTTTTTTTCCTTTTAATTTCTATTTTTTCTCTTTCTTTCTTTCTTTCTTTCTTTCTTTCTTTCTTTCTTTCTTTCTTTCTTTCTCTCTTTTTTTTTTTCTTTTAATTTTTACTCGATTACTATATATATCGTTCTTCTTACTTATTGTTATTATTAATTATTAATAATTATTTAATTATTGGTAATTAATATTATTATTAATATTATTATTAATACTTCCCTATTGTTTCTCTTTGAAAAATTCTTCGGATCATGTTAAACTATTAAACGTTAAATTGTTCGATTGCAATTATTTAAGAAATGTAACATATAAAATTTATAAAACAATGTACTCTTACGTTAATACATATGTAATAAGTTAATCAACTTAACGGATAATAGAATATATTTTTTATAAATGAACGATTAAGTATCGATGAGAAGTTATAGTTCTGACGGATTTTCTGATTTCTTTGGAACATTTTTTCGAGGATCTATTGTCACCCGTTAGTCGTTGCAATTTTTGCCAATGACGCAGAAATAAAAAAAAGTTTTTTTTACGAATGTTAACCCAAAGAGATTTTGTTTTTTATAGTTTCTTTTTTTCTTTATTTTCTTTTGGATTGATTGCAAAAAAATACAACAATTTTGCAATGATTTAATCATTCCAATCAGTTATCGTAAATTTCTTTTGTTTCTTTTCTTTTTCCTTCTCTCAATATCAAATCTGAATGAGTTGCTTTTTTTTTGTTTCCAGGAGTCAAAGGTCAATAGAAAATATGCGAATGGTAGAAAGAAAAATTTTCGGTGTTCAAAATGTCCATGTATTTTTCGGTTATACGTATAATCTGAATATGCAATTGAGTTAGGAGTGCAATTGTAATTAGTAACCCTGTGTGCAAATTATAAGGACACGTTTTTTCTTTTTTTAACTTGTAAGAAATTTTCTTCTCTCTTTCTCTCTCTCTCTCTCTCTCTCTCTCTCTCTCTCTCTCTCTCTCTCTCTCTGTTACTAAAAATTTATACCCGTTTATTATAGTTTTTATTATTAATATTATTACTATACTTCTTCATGCATTTTTTTATTTTCAAAATTTTCTCGACGCAGTATATTAAACTACGAATATTATTCATTTACTTATATTTGTTTATTTAAGTTAGGTGAAATGTAATATTTATAAAGACTTAATTATGTATAAATCGATGTATTCTTTCACACACATACACACACATATATATATACATATACACGCATATATGTAATATATTGGAATGAACTTTCCGAATAATCGAATATATTCTCTGTAGCTAAACGATTAACTATCAGTCGAGTTAAGTATTTGTATTTACTTACTTACTTACTTACTCACTCACTTACTTACTTACTTACTTACTTACTTAGTCACTTACTTACTTACTTACTTATTTATTTATTTATTTATTTATTTATTTATTTATTTATTTATTTATTTATTTATTCATCTATTTATTCGATCACAGGGTTTTATCGAAGAACCCGTTTGTTACATTTTTAATCGTTGAAATCTATGCCCGATATGCAATAGAATTAAAAATGTTTCTACTTTTGCAAGAAGATCGATCAAAGAAATTCTTTCTGTGATTTGATCTTTGAGAATAATGAAAAAAAGAAAGGAAAAAAAAAGGAAAAGAAAAAGAAAAGAAGAAAAAAGAAAAGACAGCTCAAATAAAAGACAGCTAAAAAAAAAAGCTTTAATCATCCCAAGTCAATTATTTGTAAATTTTTTTTTTTTTATATTTCTCAATCACAATGATTTGCTTTTTTTTTTGTTTTTCAGAAATACAAAATGTCCAGGAGGAGTCAAAGGTCGACATGAAATGTAGCAGTGGTGGTTGGAAGAAAGAATTTCGGTGTCCAAAGTGTCCAAGTACGTTCGGTTATAAATATGATTTGAATAAGGACTTTAGTTGCAATTGTAGTTAGACCGCATTAAAAAATTCAGTATTGTCATTGTTGAAATAAAGAATACAGACATGTCCAACAAATTGATAAGAAACGTGTGATATATATATATATATATATATATATATATATATATATATGCGATGGACGACGTTATTATTAATCGCGTGTAGAAAATTTTAAGACATACTTTATTCCTTCCAACTTGTAAAATAAAAATATGTTTCTTTTTACTTCTATTTTTCTTATTTCAAAGGAAAAAAATTTATGATCGATTATTTTTATCATTAAAATTATTATTATTCTTGTTGTTGTTATTACTGTTGTTGTTATTGTTGTCGTTGTCGTTGTTGTTATTGTTGTTGTTACTATTATTTTGTTATTATATTTTTTTAAATGTTCGTCCACGTTATATTAAATGATGAATTATTTATCATTGACAAATAACAGTATTATTATTACTATAATTATTCTTATTGTTTTCATTTATTTTATCTTTATTATTTTATTTTACTTTTAATGAAAAGAAAAACGAGAAGAGAGAAACGAGAAGGCGTTTAGACGTTTACAATTTTTCTTTCTTTCTTTCTTTCTTTCTTTCTTTCTTTCTTTCTTTCTTTTCTTTTCTTTTCTTTTTTTTTTTTTCTATATAAAGTTCAACAGGCGCGTTTAGAACATATTCGTCCGCAAATTTGTAATCTTTTAAATGACTTGCTATTTTTTTGTTTCTGTTTCCAGAAGTACATCAAGCCCAGAACACAAATAAATGTCGGACACGTGCGAATGACGAGAGAAAGAAGATTCAGTGTCCAAACTGTCCAAGTGCTTTCGTTTATGAACATTGTCTATCTAGACACTTGAAGTACGAATGCGGTCAAGCACCAAGATTTCAGTGTCCTTATTGCATTTATCGGAGCAAACGAAGATGCAACGTCTATAGCCACGTACGAAAATTGCACAAGACCCATGATGTCTATGCGATCGATATTGTCAATAATTGTGTATTTAAACCTTGAGGACGATACATATTTTTTCTTCCAATTTGTGAAAATTTATTTTCTTATCTTCTTTTTCTTTTTCTTCTAATTTTTTTTTTTTTTTTATTATTATTTCCTTTCTTTCCCCCTCTCACTATCCTGCAACCCCATCCACCAATAATTTATACTGGATTGTTATCGTTACTATTAATATTTTTTTTTTATTACCTTTTTATTTTATTTTTTTTTACACATTTTTTTCTTCCTTTAATTTTTTGTTATTTCTTTTTTTTTAAACACTTTTAACGACCAACTACGTTAAGCTATTTATATATATATATATATATATATATATATATATATATATATATATATATGTATGTATGTATGTATGTATGTAAAAATGTATGTATATATACTATTCAACATTTTAATTAAGCTAATGTAATGCGTAAGAGTTTTGATACATAACAAAGTTATTTATTTTTGTCATATGAAAAAATGGAAAGGAGACGTGTAAATATTTGAAAATACTACAAATTAGGTGATATAAAGCGACGATCGTTTTAACAAAAATTTTGTACATGAATGACAACAGGTCTTTTTTCCTTTTTTTAATCTTTTTGGAAATCAATATGCAATAAAAATATCTGCAATCTTTTTCTCTCTTTTCCTCTGTCTCTCTCTCTCTCTCTCTCTCTCTCTCTCTCTCTCTCTCTCTCTCTTTCTCTCTCTCTCTTCTTTTTTCATTTTTGTACATAGATAATATTTCTGTTCTCATTATTGGTACGATTACAGAATATTTAAAAAGTGTTGCACTTGGCCTCTTTTCTTTTTCTTTTTTTATTTGTCTTCATTATCTGGGCTTCATCGTGTCATAGTAATTCAATTCACACAAATTATACATGAAATCAAAGATAACGAAGAACAGTGAGCATTGACCTTTTGTTTACAATATATAATATTACAATTAATCGATCTTTTCAATAATATTAAAAATTAGAAGTAATTAGTTACTATTTCATCATGTTTCAGCAAATGACAATTCTCGATAATTAAATAGATTCGATCGAAGATCTTATTGTTGCAAATTAATATTATCGAAATTTTTGATTGATAAAAAAAAAGAGAGAGAAAGAGAGAGAGAGAGAGAGAGAGAGAGAGAGAGAGGGAGAGAGAGAAAGAGAGAAACAATCTTAGAAACACGAATGTTTTACCAATTAATTTGCACTGTAATCGATCAAAAGACAAATGAATGAATTATTTTGATCGATCCATCAGTAGAATCTCATAAATAGAATTTAGAATCGTTTAATCCTCTTGAAGAGTTATCGATGATTTAATTGTTATCGTTAAATATCGAATCTGAATGGATTGCATTTATTTTGTTTATAGAAAAGCTGCGTGAACAGCCAGAGTCACAGAAAAAGAAAATAAAAAAATATTTTCAATCGTTCGTTTATGAATAAATGTAATTTTGTATATATCATATGTATTTTGGTACCAACGTAATATTATCACGAACATTCCGGATAATGTAAATATATACTTTCTATAACTAAACTGTTGAATATTAATGGGAATTTAATTTATCACTGTGCGCTTATATGTTCCAGTTACATTAATTTTCAATAATTGAGAGTATCGATCGGAGATGATACCATCGTTACTGTTTAATCGTTGAAGTATATCCTGAAAAAAAAAAGAAAAGAAAAGAAAGAAAGAAAAAAGAAGAAATAACATTTTTTCTACATTTACAGAAGGATTTTTTTTTGTTTCTTTTTTTTTTCTATCTTCCTATCTCTCTCTCTCTCTCTCTCTCTCTTTTCCCTCATTTCTACAATATGACCAATAATAATCATTGATCTGAATTATTTTTGTTTCCAGAATTACGTCGTCTATGGGGATCTCAAAAATCATAAGGAGAATTCGTGATCGTTAAGGGAATAATGTTCCCATGTTGAAATTGTCCAAATGTTTTGTTCGAACAAAAGCTTAGCCTGACTATGCTTTTGAAGTTCGCATGCGGTCAAACACCAAAATTTCAATGTTATTACTGTTCACGTTCTAAGTATCTACCTAATCACGTATAAAATAGAAAAAATAAGTTTGACGTGGTTCGATGCGTTTGATCTAGCTTTTGATCGAATTGTTTGATCTAGCGTCTCAATGTTTCCTTTAAAAATCTTCATCTACCGATATTTAATGTTAATTTATATTAAATTTTATGTTGATTTTTTTCTTTCTCTTTATCTTTATTTCTATTGCTGTTAATTTGTAATTAATTGCGGAATAAAGAGAAACCCCAAATATCATCATCATTATTATTATTATATTGATATATATATATATATTTTTTTTTTATATGTCTAAGAAAAAAGATCAATTAGAAACTCCATCGTTATTATCGGTTTTGGATTGCCCTTAAAGTTCGCGTTCGATTTGTCTTCGAGTGAGACAAAAAAGAACTGGATGGGAATAATTAAATTAGAAAAATAAACATTTATTATGTATTATAAAACAGCTTTAATACTTTTTCATATACGTATCGATGCATATACGAAGAAACGACAATGAATTTTTTGAACGACGTAATATACATATATATATATTTTTTTTTCTGTAGTTTAAGGGTTAAGGGTTAAAGGTATTAATAAGAATTAGCCGTTCCTCTTTTACGTTAATTCTCAACAATTATTACTAATATCTTTACCAAACTAATACCTTAACTTAGTCAGTACCTTCCAGCGACAAACTGCAAAAATCACGATTTGTCCAATCGAATTACACTTTACGATCCGATACAAATTACAAACATTTATTGATCCTATCCAATATCAATTAAAAGCTTGATCATAAAATACGAATTACATTGTACAAATCGTGATCAATGATTTCTAGTGTTAAACACTTCCCTTCCCTACATTAATTAGTACGATTCGAATTAAGAAAAGGGATGAGAAGGGAAAAAAACAAGAAAGAAATTGAACAAAACAAATAAATAAAATTTTGTTTATACTTCGCAGGAATATCGATCGATAGAAAATCTTCGTTCGGTCGATTCTTCGATACAGAAAGAAATGCTGTTTAGGAAAGAAAAAGAAAGAGAGAAAGAATAGAAAAACGTTTAATCATAAGATAAGCAATTATCTTAAAGTTATTTGTTCTCATTCTAAATGTTTAAAATCAATGACTTGCTTTCTTCTTGTTTTCAGAGATATACCATGTCCAGGAGCAAAAGGTCAAATGGAAAAATGGTACGAGTGCAATGAGGAAAAGTTTTCAATGTCCACACTGTGCAAATGCGTTCGTTCATAAACGTGGTCTGAGTAGACACTTGAATTACCAATGCGGTCAAACACCAAGATTCCAGTGTCCTTATTGCAGTCATCGCACTAAGATTCGAAGCCACGTCTATAGACACATACGAAACATACACAAGAAACATGAGGTCTTTACGGTCGACGTTTTCATGAATTGTTTGAACAAACCTTGAGGATGCATCTTCTTTTATTTACTTTTTTTTTTTTTTTATTTATTATTTTCATTTTTTTCTATTCTTTTTGTTTGTTTTTTCATATGTATTCTCAGTCTCTATTTCTTTCAAAATTTATACGCGATCATAAGATATTATTATTATTATTGTTACTATTATTATTTTTATTATTATTACTAGTTTTATTATTCTCATTATTTTAATTTTTTTATTTCTTTTATTTATATATATATATATATATACATTCTTATCATCAAAATTTCTTCGACACATATTAAACTACAATCATTATTCATTTACTTATAGGAATTTATTTCATAAAAGCACAATGCGAAAGCTTATAAATACTCGATCATTTATAAATAAATGCAATCTTACATACATATATATATATACACATATATGTATATACGTATTTAATCGCATGTTATTTCTCAGACATTGTTAGTTTCATCATAAATCTCTGGTTAGAAGTCTTTCTGTGGTAAAAAAGAAAAAAAAATAAATATGTTTTCACCTTACATAGGGTGATCAAAAAAGAAAATCTTTATTTTCGCTCGATCCGATCCATCAGGATCGATACTTATTTAAAATCGTTGTGATAATCGATTATCGTAAATTTCCTTGGTTTTTTTTTTCTTCTTCTTACCCATCTCCTTCCTAGTCTTCCTCAAGTCTAAAAGCAATAACTTATTTTTCTTTTTCTTTTCAGATTAATATACCATGATTCGAGAGTCAGACATCTATAGCACCGATTGTTTAACGAAACAGTCCATGTTTCAAATTGTCTATAATAAATCAAGACACTTGAAATACGGAGTACAGTCGGCCACCAAGATTTCTGTTATCGCGTTAAATAACATTTATTATCATATTATCGAAGCATACACAAGTAAACTGAGATCTCTATTTACAGGCTTTATCAATAATTTAAGTCTGAAAATCTCGATGCATTCTTTTTTCATCCTTTTAGCAAAAATTTCTTTCTCTTTTTTCAATCACTTTTTCAAAATTTATATCCGATTATTATAATATTTTCTTTTCTTTTCTTTCAAAATTATTTCAACACACGTTAAATTACGCTCGTTATTCGTTAACGCATATTGATTTATTTAAGTTATATACAATGCAAAGTTTTTTTATATAGACTTAATTATTTATAAATAAATGTACCCTTATCTATAATTTTTAATACGTACGTGATAAGATAAGTGACAAATCCATATGACTTAAATATATTTTTTGTACCTTTCTTTCTTTCTTTCTTTTTTTTTTTTTTTATTTTGATTAAGTTATCGTTTCAGATTTTGTGAATTTTGATCAAAGATCTCTCTCTCTCTCTCTCTCTGTTTTTATATTAATGTGAACAAATAAATATCCTTTTTTACTTTACAGGAGGATCAAGAAAGAAAATCTTTACTTTCGTTGATCCTTTAGAATCGCAGAAAGCTGCGATTTAAAATCGTTTTATTTCTTTCTGTTTTTATTTCCAATTTTAATGACTTTGTTTCTTTTTATTTTCCAGAGGTACAAGATGACCAGGAGTCAATGACACTAATGTATGACACCGATACTAAAAGGATAAAGTTTCCATGTCCAAAATGTTTAAGTACTTTTGTTAAGAAATGTGATTTGAATAGACACTTGAAGTACGAATGCGGTCAAGCACCAAGATTTCAATGTCCTTATTG
>NC_057697.1:1164126-1181626 GCF_014466175.1 Vespula pensylvanica
ACATACCCTGTATTAATTTATTTTAAGTCATGCACAATGTAATATCTATATCGACAAATTTTTATAAATAAATATATTTGTAAGTATACGTTTCAATGCACCTGTAATAAACGAATGAACTTTCCGAATATAATCCTATATATTTTCTTTGGTTAAACGATTATGCGATTGATGATAATTCGTTGCACTGTGTTCTATGTCTACAATGTCGCTTGTATCAGATTTTGTGAAGTTTTTATCAAAGAATTTCTTGCTTGACGTTTAATCCGCGGAACGAAAACGAAAAAAAAAAACAAAAATAAGATGAAAAAAGAAATAAAAAGTAAGAAAAAAATAAAAAAAAATAAAAACCAAGAAAAAAAATATGAGACTAAACATAAAAAAATCTCTTTAATTTGCAGGAGGATCCAGGAAGGAAATCATTATTTTGGTCGATCCATCAGAGTCACGAAATATTGGTTAGAATCATTTAATCATTATTTTTAATCATAAATAGTTATTTCAAAATTTTTTTCTTCTTCCATCTCTCTGTTCTATCTTCTTTCTCTCTCTTTTTCTCTTCCTCCACTGAAGGCTAATCTTAATGATTTAATTTCTTCTCTTTTTTTCTTTTGTTACAGAGATACACTATGACGTGCAGTCAAAGACGTTAAGCTATTCCGTCACTTTTAGAAGAAAAAAGTATTCATGTCCGAAATGTGTTAAAACTTTCGTTCAGAAATGTGATTTGGGTAGACACTTGAAGTACGAATGTGGTCAAGCACCAAGATTTCAATGTCCTTATTGCAATTTAAGGTCTAAGCAACGAGAAAATGTCTATACTCACGTACGAAAAATACATAGAAAACGTGAGGTCTATACGATCGATGTTGTCAATTGTTGTGTGTACAAACCATAAGGACTCATCTTTTTTTTCAAACTCGTGAAAATTTCTTTCCTTTTTTTCTTTTTCATTTTTTTTCTCTCTCTTTCCGTCTCGCAATCTCTCACTCTTTTTTTCCAAAATTTATGTTCTATTTATTAAATGTTATTATTATTGTTGTTATGGTTGTTATTGTTGTTGTTATTTTTCTACATTTTTTCAGATGTTTTTTCGTTTTCCTTTTTTCTTTTTTTCTATTTTTTTATTCAAAATTTTCTCAACCCACAACAGTCACACTACGTCCGTTATTTATTCACCTTATATTAATTTATTGAAATCATGTAAAAGTGTAATGTCCATAAAGAACAATCATTTACAAATAAATGTATTACTACGTACGTACTATCACGTTTCAATGGATATATAACAAATGATTAAATTTTCTGAAAAACCCAATATTATTATTTTTTGTAATCGATTGCCTAAATGAAAAATCGATCGTCTCTGTGTGTTTGCATGTAACAAACTGAACGTATCATTTCCGAAAACTTGTAACTTAATCTATTTTTTGTTCAAACGTTGATCGTCAAAAATTTCTTTTCGGGACAAAAACAAAAACAAAAACAAAAAAAAAAAGAAACGGAAAGAAGAAATACAAATATAGATTAAAAAAAAAGAAAGATAAAATAAAATAAGAATATTTCAATATTTAAAAAATTTACTTTTTAGAGCAAAAAAAAAAAAAGAATAAAATTCTAGTTTGATCGATTCTTTGAACAGACGAAAAAGGTTCTGTTTAGAATTCAATTATAAACGTAATCTATATATACATTTGAGGTTTGGATGAGGTCAGGCACCAAGATTTCAATGTCCTTATTGCTGTTATCGCGATAAACAACGATGCACCGTATATAGACACGTACGAAGGTGTTACTTGAGGTTTATACGGTAAATGTTATCAGTAGCAATGTGTATAAACCTTAAGGAGATATTTTTTTTATTTTTTATCCTATTTTTATACTGTTATCTTTTTCATTTTATTTCCTTCCTCAAAATCTGTATCGAATTGTTGAACGTTGTTGTTGTCGTTTTTTTATTTCTTTTTCTAGTCTCTTTACTTTCTTTTCTATTTCTCAAAATCCTTTAACATGTTAAACATATTAAAACTATGAATATTATTAATTTACTTGTATAGATTTATTGAAGTAATATAAAATTTGATAATTATATAAGACTGTATAATATACAAATAAATATATTCTTATGCACACACACACGCACACATGTTTAGATGCATATATAATAAGGTACAATTGGTTTATTCATCGAATTGTCTTTTTATTTTTATAGACTTTTGCGAGTTCGATCGAATAAATCTTGTTACATATTAATCGATCTTTTTATCGAAGTGAATAGAAATAATATACGTCTCTACTTTGCAAGAAGTAGAAGGATCTTTTCTTTTTTTCTTTTTTTGCTGAATCTTGAGAATTTTGAGAGAGAGAGAGAGAGAGAGAGAGAGAGAAAATTCTCTCTCTCTTTTTTTTTTATTCCTTACAATGCTAATCTTGATGATTTATTTTCTTCTTGTTTCCAGAAGCGTATCAAGGATCAACAAGCATCAAGAAAAAGTTTCCACGTTCAAACTGTTCAAGAGCGTTCAATCAGAATCCTAATAATAAATGAAATTTCTCTAATTTTTTCTTTTATTATTATTATTATTATTATTATTATTATTATCGTTATAATGAATCTTCAAATTTCCTTTTCTCTTTTTTCTCTTAAAGTATGTATAAATTATAGTTCTGATCATTAACAAAATATATCAATAACAAAATTAAACGTTACAATATCAGTTGGAATTGAACAGTATATTTAATCGTACGTTGTTTAAATCTTTAGAAAAAGAAAGATAGAAGTAAAACTTTTTGAGTAGTATGATTAATCCTTGTGACGTATTAATTAATCATCACCGTTGTCCTCGTTGTCGTCATCATCATCACCATTATCATCATTATTATCATTAAGTAGTTTTTTGTTTCTTGTCTTTCTTCCATTCCTTCGACGAAAACTAATCTCAATGACTTGTTTTCTTATTGTTTCCAGAAATAAATCATGATCAGGAGTCAAGCACGCATAAGACCGATGGCACCAATGTTAGAAAGAAAAAGATTCAATGTCCAAAATGTTCAAGATCATTTTTTTATGAGCATAGACTTTCTGCTCATTTGCATGAATGCGGTCAGACATTAAAATATCAGTGTCCCTATTGCCGTTATCAACATAAGCTTCGAGCCGACATCTACAAACACGTACAAAAAAAGCACAAAAAAAAAGAGGTTTATGCGATGGAGATCGATAGGAACGGTGCGTAGAAAGATCCTGCGAATAGATCATTTTTTTATTTTATTTTATTTTTAATTTATTTCTGAAAAACATGTTCTTCTTGCCGTACTTGCTCGAATAATCGAAGATCCTATAAAGTCTTTCTAGAAGTGAATGGATAGACCTCTAAATTACTTTTTTTTATTTACTTATTTCTTTTACAAGAGAATCGATCGAAGATAAATCTTTAGCTGGTTTAGCCGATTTTATCGTTTGAGAAGTAATCGTTTAATTTTAGAATCCTTTCGATCGTCGTAAATCGTCTTTTTCTTTTTTAATCTTCTTTTTTTTTCCTTTTTCTTTTTTCATGACAATATCTCAATGATTTGATATCTTCTTGTTTGCAGAAGTGAAACCACGTGCCCAGGAGTTAAAGAAACAAAGTTATCATACGAAAATTGGTCGTAGAAAGTTTCCATGTCCAAAGTGTTCCAGTACTTTCGTTCATAAGCATGATGTGAAGAAACACTTGACTTTCATATGCGGTCAGACACCAAGATTTAAATGTCCTTATTGCACTAATTGCACCAAGTATCCATATAATATCTATACTCATATTCGAAAGAAGCACAAGAAAAATGAGGTCTATACGATGGACATTGTCGAGAATGTTGTTTACAAACCTTGAGGGTACATTTTCTTCGTATTTGTGACATTTTTATTATCATTATTTTAATCAAAACTTTTTTATCTCTATTTTTTTTTTTTTTTAAATTATGGACGATATTATTCGTAAAATTTTTTTGGCATAGTTGCGAGATGTGAAATTTTTCTTCGTATTACGATACATATTCTTGATTTTTTATGAGCAATACAATTTTTGTTCTTGTCGTTATTATTATTATTATTATTGTTATTATTATTATTATTATTATTAGTATTATTATTAATAATTTTTTATTCTTTTTAAATATACTCTTATCCCAAAGATCTTTTGTAAAATCATTCGATTTATTTTACAAATAATTGTATACTTGTAAATTTTCGATATAAATTGTAAAATTTCGATATAAGTAAAAAATATTTTATTATAACGATAATAAAAAATGAAGTTTATTTTATAACTAAAAATAAAAAATAAGAGAGCAACAAGATTTTTCGAGATATCTCTGTCTCATCGTTCGTCCAAGGACAATAATTCTATCTCGTTCTAATTTTTCCTTTCTTTTTCAGAATTCCCGAGGGATCGTGTAATCTGTTACGACGAAGAACCCAATAGATAGTTCTTAAATATATATTAATATTAAGCAACTTAGATTTAAATAATCCGAGCTGAAAGATTGGAACAACAATTAATTCAATTATTTTAGAATTAATAAACGATGTATATCAATTCAATCGATATTGTTTCATTGAATCAATAATGATTGATTTAATTCGTTCTAACCATTAATGAAAACAATATTTTTTTCAAATCGTTCATTCATAAAGCTTATACATACATACATATATATATATATATATATATATATATATATATATATATATATATGTATATATATATACACAACAATTATTAATATCTATTCATTGTATTATCATTGTGTATGTTATTGTTATTGAACAATCATCCACTTTGTGTCAACCATATTTCATTAATATCGTATAATACTTAACGATATTTTATTAAGTCGAGGACAAAATCTATCATCACTTTTCCAGGATCCAGTCTCTCTCCTTACCATCGAAGAAATCATCGTGGATCATCGATGATTCAAGGAGGTTTTCATTCGAGATTTTCAAGGAACGACTACTCACGATACTACTACTACTGTCCATCACCAAATTGTCGTAGCGTATTTAAATGGAAGAGAAATCTAACGAGTCATCTACGTTATCAATGTGGACAACAACCGCGTTTCAAATGTCCATACTGTCAATACATTTGCAAAGTGAAGACCGACATACGCAAACACATTAGGATTAAACACAGTGACAAAGATATTTATGTGATCGACACGTTTCAATCGTTATCAACCGTTAGTTAGCTGAGCTTTTCGATAAAAAAAATAAAAAGAAACAAAACTATTGATAGATATAAAAATTGTTATCATTGTTATTGTTATTGTTATTGTTATTATTGCTATGATTGTTACAATTATTTGTTTTCTCTTTTCGCGAGAAATCACAAGAAACTAAGCCTTCGAAATATTTCGATGTATTTCTTTCATTCATTTTTATTTTTATTTTCATTTTTATTTTGGAACTTATATATATATATATATATATATATATATATATATATATATCATATGATCGAACAGAATTTTATACGTAGTATGGGTTCTGTTTCCTTTTATCATTTTTTCTAACTATTCCTTTGGCATCAATAAAAATATCTTCAATCGTTTTCGTTTATTTTTTTCTTCTCTACTCTTTTCTTTTTTATATATATATATGTATATGATTTTTTGTGCTCGTCAACGATCCCAGGATACGCTTGGCATGTGTCGCACTTAATTCTCCTTCTCTTTCTCTCTTTCTCTCTCTCTCTCATTATCTCTCTTTCTCTCTCTCTCTCTGTCTCTTTTTGTTTCCTTTTTTTCCTTTGTTTTTTTTCTTGTTCTTTTTTTTTCATTATCTGGGCTTCATGGTCACACGCAGTATAATATATTTCATATATTTATACGCAAGTATTAACTCAAACATAACAATGAGAAATGTGCATTAACCTTTTAGCTACGGTATCAGAATAAATTGATCTTTTTATATATTCTTAGATATATATACACACACACATATGTATGTGTACATATATATATATATATATAACTTCATATAACTTTTCTCTAGCTAAAGGGTTAACTTGTCAATGGGGGAAATGGCCACTACGTTGTTTATGTTCCAGCCATATTAATTCTCAACAATCGTGAATTAGATCGAAGATCCACCCTTCAATCGCGTTGATATCTCCGAAAGGAAAAGAAAAACAAAAAAACACGCAAGCGAGAAATACCGCAATAATAAAAAACATCACGAAAATAGGAAAGAGATATAAAAAAAAAAAAGAAAAAAAAAAGAAACAATAACAAGAAAGAATAGTATACAAGATAAAAAGCAACAGTAAAAATAGAAATACAAATAGCGATTAAAAAAGAACAAAACTAAACAGGTGCATCCAATTTACAGATATACGAGAGATAATAAAATAACTATTCGATCGATCCTTGATTGATCCATGATCATTCTCGGACGAATTATGCCATCGTAAATTTCCTTTCTTTTTTTTTTTATTTCCAAGGCCTATCTCTATCTTTCAATCTCTCTTTCTTTCTCTTTCTCTCTATCACTCTATCTTCTTCCTCTCTTTCTCTCTCTCTTTCTCTCTCTCTCTTTCTCTATCTCTCTCTGTCTCCATGAATGACTTGCTTTATTATTGTTTCCAGAATTACACCATGCCAAGAACATAAAGACCGATAACGATAGTGCGAATGGTAGAAGCAAAAAGTTTCCATGTCCAAACTGTCCAAGTGCGTTCGGTCAAAAGCCTAGTCTGACTAGACACTTGAAGTACGAATGCGGTCAGGAACCAAGATTCCAGTGTCCTTATTGTCATCACCGAAGTAAAAAGACATCGGATGTTTATGGTCATGTTAGAAGGAAGCACACGGATTTAAAAGTCTTCGCCATCGATATTCATAAGTGATCTCTCAATGATATTTATAATCTAACGTTAACGAAAAAAGCAGAGTGGTCACATGGAACTAACATTTGTTTACAATGATCTCAACGGAATTAACTAATTGTTAAATAGTGAATTAAATGTTGTAATATATACAGACGCATATATATATATATATATATATATATATATATACATGCGTACTTGTATATAAATATGTGTTTCGTATATATATATATATATTTTTTTTTTCTTTTTTACACACATACATATTGTGTGCGTAAAAAATAGGCAGAAAAGAAATTGTTTTATCTGTATTATTTTCATATTTGAAAGCTTTGTTTCTTCGTTAGAACCTTTTTATTTGTACATGCATTCCAATAGATATACATACATATATACATACACATACACACACATACACATATATATATGTATATATATCGTTTGCTTGTTGGTCATTTGAAATATGATAGATTTGTTAGAACGATATTTTATATCCTTTACGATATTTCAACCAAACCTATAAGTAACATTCTTAACTCTCTCTCTCTCTCTCTCTCTCTTACTTTTTTCTCTCTCTCTTTCTCTTTCTTTCTTTCTTTATTTCTTTCTTTCTCTCTCTTTCTCTCTCTTTCTCTATTTCTCTCTCTCTCTCTCTCTTTCTCTCAATGTGTGTCCTTTTTTACAATGATTCGAAATAAGCAAACAGAAAAGAAAATTGATACGCATGGGCAATAACGAGTAACGATTTGAATCTTTTTTCAGGGTGGTACATGTATTATCCAGAGAGAACGAAACCTTATCAGTGCCTGAATTGTCCGAACAGTTACTCGAAGAAAGTCCATCTGAAGAGACACTTGATCAGTGCCTGTAATGGGAAGGAACCACGCTACAAATGTCCATACTGCGTTTACAAATCGCGATACACATCCGACACTTACAAACACGTTAAACGAATTCACGAAGATTACATGGTTTATGCCATTGACCTTATCAGTATGAGAAATTGTATTCCTAAACGTAATGTAGATTCTAGAATATAATCTATTATTTTTTTTCTTCTTCTTTTTATTTTTTTTATTTTTTTTTTTTTTTTTTTTTTTTTTTACATTATTATTACTTTTCGCGATAGCATATTTTTTCATGTATCTATAACGTCCATGAAAAAAAATTATATATATATATATATATAAATATTATATATATATATATGTATGTATGTATGTATAATTTAATATATTGTAAAGAAATGGTGAAACAAAATTAATAATAATAATAATAGTAATAATGATAATAATAATAATAATAATAATAATAGTAATAATAGTAATAATAATAATAATAAATAAATAATAATAAATAAATAATTTATTGAAATAAATGTTGGAATGGGATATCTTAACGAAGAAAAAAAACAAAAATCCAGAATGACGTTTAAAAAGTTCATTTATTGTTGAATTTATTAAATACTAATTCTTCATAGACATGAACTTTCTGTTTCAGGATTTGGAGTACTGTGATCTTAAAGAAATTTTTCAAATGTGTAATTTCTTCTCCTTGTGTTTTTTGTTTTCTTTTTTTTTTTTTCTTTTTTACTTCTCTCTCAAATGACTCGTGTCGTAGCAACGTGAATTATGGTATTACACATCGGAATTCTTCTTTAATTTCCTTCAATCCTTTCGCACCTCATGAAAATTAAGGTACAAGGAATTAACGTTTCATACTTCGTACCAATAACACCAAAAAAGAAATTGAAATAATTTCAAACCCATTGGGCTAAGCTTATGTTAGAAAATCTGATGTATATATCATTTGCATCAATGCTCGAAAATCATCAAATCGTTCATTTCAATCTCTTCATTCCCCAACCCAACTCATCGGTCGAATAATCGTGCTTCAAAGTTTTTCTAATACTCTTTTTAAATGGTTTCTCATTTTTTATTTTCTTATCACGTAACAATCATGGTGATAGATCAATCTTCTCTCGTGCAATAATTTCATTTTGTGTGACATTCTCAAGGAACATCTGTTCTTAAAAAATAATTTTTATCGCCGTGTATATCTTTGTATCCATTTCACAAATCTTTTTTTAACATCGATCAGATCGTCCATTGCTCATCGTTCGTTTCAAACATTTCGTTATTTTATCATTCATCACGCGTGACAGAGAGAAAGAGAAATTTTAGAGAAGTCTTATTTTTTTCTTATCTCTTTATTTCTTTCTTTTATCAAATTTCAAATCTTTCAAAATCAAAAAGAAAGAGAGAGACCCATCCATACACACACACACACACACACACACAAATATTTTTTCTCTCTTTATTTCTTTTTTCATTAATCATGATAACAATAATGATCGGCCGAAAGAGTCATCTGATTGTTGGATAAAGAAAAAAAGAAAGAAAGAAATAGACAAGAAAAGAAGAGAAAAAAAAAAATACTAATCCAGCGTACTCCTCGTCCTTTTTTATTTTTCAGCTCTACTACCAATGTTATCATTATCTTGGCAGAAGGAGAAATATTTTTATAGGGCAAGTACCGATCAATCATCATCTCATGGCATACGTTTCCTATGTCCACGCTGTTGGAAAAGTTATTCAACGAAGAGTGCTATGAGAGCACATTTTAAATATGATTGTGGTAAACCCCCAAGGTTTGAATGCCCTTACTGTGGCCAACTTAGCAAGAGGAAATTCAACATCCAATATCACGTCCAACACAAACATCCAACGAAGCCATTTGCCTGCAATAAACTTTTCTAACGCCACGAGGACGATTAGCGATCATCATCAAAGGCCGTAATTACATATATTTGAAGACCCTTAGGCTCCACATCGTCGATTATCAGATCTCAAAAGATTACTTCGATTTATTACGAGTTCGTAAGCTTTGCTTTTCTTTTTTTCTTTTTCTTTCATCTATCGCAAATATTTTTTTTTCCTCGCAATTTTTGAACGAAATATTTGCATTAAATAAAAAAGGATATATGAAAGAAACGAAAAAAAAAAACAAAAGAAGAAAATCAGTAACCAAAAGAATTTTCTATTTCTTTTTTTTGACTCTGGTTAGAAGAATTAAGTTATGGGTAGTACATTAGCATGGTTCTTTTTCTTTCTTTTATATAGGAATAAAGTTTTCTTCGAAGGATCTTAAGGATAAATATATAAAAGATTCTTCGTGTCTTTCTATTACTTCTTTATTTATTTGTTTATTTATTTATTTATTTATTTATTTATTTATTTTCTTTTGTTTTTCGTATTGCATGCATGTCATCGAAATATTTTACTGTAATTTTATTGGACAACTGGTGATATAAGATGGTGTAAAGTTTAATTAGATGTCTTCTTTATTTTTTTTTTCTTTTTTCGAAACTTTACTTTCACACGTTGAATATTGAAAAACGTAAAGTTTTGTGATCGTCGTCATTGTTCTATTTATTTAAGTTAATATATCAGGAATTTTTAATGTGGAGATTAACTAAACATTCCACAAATGAAGTTTTTTCATAATTATTTCTTTTCTCCTTTTAAATTTATTCGTATTAAATTATTATCTTATATTTTATACATATATATATATATATATACATATATATATATACACACACATATATATAACGTTATTTTTAAAAAAATACAAAGTAGATCGTACTAAATACTGTGATATAAATTCTATTGAGTGATAATAAAAAAAAAAAAAAAGAAAAATTTTAATCTAAGAAAGAGAGAGGGAGACAGAGAGAGAGAGAGAGATTAAATATCGATAGATAGCTGTGCGAGCGAGATAACAAATGTAAATATCTTTATATCGTCAACAGAGTTATATCTTTTTGTAGCTTCGATCGAAGCAAATAAAAAAAATGAATAATGTTTTTCAGAAAGAGATCTAGTTTGAAAACCATTGAAATAAATCCTCTCTTTTCGTGTATGCGTGCATACGAATGCGTACGGGTGTGTGTGTGTGTATGTTTGTGCGCGTGTGTGTGTGCGTGCGTGTATAAGGGAGAGAGAGAGAGAAATACAATAATTTTATATAATTTTAACTTTCCTTCTTCATCTGTCTTTTCACATTCAATCAACATACATACATACATACATACATATATATATATGTATGTGTATATATATATATATATATATATATATATATATATATACACATACAAATATACTTATATATACATTTTTAACTCTCTTTATCTTTTTCTATCTTCAAACAACAAATACCCTCAACTTGTGCATGGAGTCCTGAAATATTATTCGTACGTGGCCCAGGTTTATCGTTGAGGTGATTCTTTTTTGCCCGTTTATATTTTCCCATTGATCGTTAAATAGTAATTCACAATAAAAAGATACAAAAAGAAAAAAAAATAAAGAAAAAAAGAAGAGAAGGATAACAAAAAAGAAATACGAAAAGAAAAAAGAGAAATTAATCGATGAAAAAATTTCGAATAGAAAGAGATCTATTTTACGTTCCTGACATAATTTATGATCTTTTTTAGGTTCTTCGACTGGCTACGTTCACCTGGTATCAACTAATCCAAAGAAAGCTTCGCAGAAACGTGATACACTCTTCAATTTCTATACCGGCAAGTTCCATTGTCCTAATTGTAACAACGGTTATGGGAGACGCGACACCATGTTGGGACACTACAGGTACGAGTGCGGCAAGGCACCACGTTATAAATGTCCTTACTGCGCACTTTGCAGTAAAAAGACGTCGAACGTTTATCAGCACGTGAGGTGTATGCATCCGAAGGAAACAGTGACTTTGATTAAACTCTATTGAAGTTGTTGTTGTTATTGTTGATGTTGCTGCTGCTGCTTTCTTTTTTTATTTTCTGAGATGGGAGAGCAGATGAAATCGAGTGAAGATGGTGGAAAGTTACGACAAAGACTTTCCTTATTATTGTCAAATTTGTAAATAGAAGTTAATTTAGGTATTTCAATGATTCACAAATCGACGACGACGATGATGACGATGATGATTAGAAAGGGGGTATTATCTAGCCTGTTTGTATAATTCGAATAACGATTAATTAATGACTCATGTTTAATAATTTCATCTCTTGTAAGATGTTTCTATTACATGTGTGTGTATATATATATATTTTACGTGTGTATATAATAAATATATATATATATATGTATATATATGTATATGTATGATCGAGTCTCTCTTTGTCTTTTATTCCGAGGAGTCATGAAAGTATATATGAAACTTAACACATGAAATGATGATAACATAATGTGTCCTTTCTAAATCTATTTTTTTTTTTTTCGAACAATGTTCAATAAAGTTTTCATCCCGTTTAAATCGACCTTCATTGTTTACATTTGTATCTCTTTACAGGACGGCATACTACTTCAGGGTAAATTTGATGGATTAGGAATAGCCAGGAATAGAGAGAAGCAAGGAAAGATAGATAGATAGAGAGAGAGAGAGAGAGAGAGAGAGAGAGAGAGAGGGAGAGAGGGAGAGGGAGGGAGAGAGAGAGAGAGAGAGAGAGTTTTGAATATTTAATCTTTCTATTTAAGAAAAGATACTTTTCATAGATATGAAAAATAGACTGTTTTGTCAATAATTATCATTTCATTGTGTTTAAGGAGTATCTCTTATTTATATATATCAAATAGAACTATTATTTTATATATATATATATATATATATCATCGTTCTATTTGACATTTAACAAAAAAGAAAAAAAAAAAAAGAAAAAATAAAAAGTAAGAAAAGAAGAAAAAGAAAAATAATCCTCTCATTTTGCGTTCTCATTATCGTGATCGAGCTTGTAAATCCTTTTGAAATCGTCAAATAACGTAATTAACATGTCACGTGTGAATTCGGTTTCAGAACTTTGGCCGATGGGACGTCCTCATGGACAGGATCAACAGATGACTCATTATCAGCAACACCAATCCGAAAGTTATCAACAGATGCAACGAAAATCCTTGGATAAGTCTTCGATGATGGTTTCCCAATTGAGGAAGTATCAGTGTCCGAAATGCGACAAGTCATTTTCACAGAGCTACTCGATGTATCGACATTACAGATACGAGTGCGATTCTTTGCCACGTTATCAATGTCCTTATTGCGGCCACGTCAGCAAGTGGACTCATTCGATCTATAATCACATCAGGAAACTTCATCCGGGGCAGGATGTCACCTTGAACAAACTCTACTAGTTGAATCGTGATCAGATTGTGTACGATTATTCATGTTTCTTTTTCAATTTTCAATTACGTATTTTCCATTTCTATCTCATTCTCTCTCTCTCTCTCTCTCTCTCTCTCTCTCTCTCTCTCTCTCTCTATCTTTCTCTCTCTTTCTCTCTCTCTCGCTCACTCTTGCTCTTTTTATATACACATACATTCTTGTCTTTTGTAAGTTGTGTGATATATTTATTGAGATTAATGAAGACTTGTTTTCCTTTACGTTAGAGATTGTCGTCCCCATAATCCCATATTATAATAATCAATATATATATATATATATATATATATATATATATATATATATATATTAATTTAATCGTTAAAAAAAATAGAGATCAGAAATCATTTTCAGAATTATTTCATCGAATGAAAGTTCATCGATAATACTTATAACAAGAAATCAATTTTTATCTTCTTCTATTTTTTCTTTCTTTCTTTCTTTCTTTCTTTCTTTCTTTCTTTCTTTCTTTCTTTCTCTCTCCTTCTTTCTTTATACTAATAATCCTTCTCGTACTCCACTTAGGAGAAACTTAATTTTTTTTTTAGAAATCTCCCATTCCAGAATATCATCGCTCACATTCTTTAATACGCGCCCGGATAGATTCATTTAAAATTGTCTCGTTTCGTCTCTGACAATCGTCTACCTTTTTTTGCTTACAGATTTTAGACCAATCGTCCTAGAGAAGTTACAACCAACTGTACGGCATCGACATTCACGTCATCTGGTCAGACTACAGAACGTATTGAATCGTCGTGGCTTCCCCTGTCCGAAATGTTCTCGGATATTTCACACTTCCGGCGGTATGAACCGACACTACAGGCTCGAATGCGTTGATCTACCGCGTTTCAAGTGTCCCCATTGCGATATGAAAAGCAAATACACTCAGGCGATTTACAGGCACATCAGGGCGAAACACCGTAACATGGAACTTAGATTCGTTAAATTGTATTGAACGAATCGTATTCATTGTGTGCGTTCCCTTTTCTATCTTTCTCTCTTTCTCTCTCTTTCTCTTTTTCTTGTAATAATTCAGCGAAATGTTATCGTCTTTCGATAAATCTTCTAACAAAAACACTCTATCAAATACACTAAGTATTGTTTTTTCGTTTTTATTTAATTTAATTTAATTTAATTTAATTTAATTTAATTTAATTTAATTTAATTTTTTTTTCGTTCGTTTATTTTACTACTATTAATATTATTATTTTTCTTTTTTTCACGATCGTCCATTCAGCAATTTTTTGTTAAAAAGTTGTTCCTCGGATCCGTCCAATTTTTTTACTATCTTTCTTTTCTTTTATTTCTATTTTTTATTTTTTTTTTTTTTTTTTTATTAATTTTCCAACGTTTTAAAAAGGAAAAAGGAACGAAAAGAAAGAAATTGTTTTCTTAGTAAAATACTTTTTCGATTAGAATGATATCTATATCCGCGTGTAAATACGAAAATCGTAGAAATAAGTTGTGGTTTAGTATTAATGTAGCATAATTTTTCTAGTCATAGATACCTCTTTCTTTTTTTTATTTTTCTTTTTTTTTTTTTGATAGAGCTCTTTTATCATCGACGAAAGACGATAATTATTTCAAGGATACAGATACTCTCTTACACACGCACACGCACACAATTTCTAAACTAATCCACTGATTTTCACACACAAATTAAATATACGAGCGAAAATAATTATTATCATTAACGAAAATAAGTTTTAACTTTCGAAATTTCTATAACGTAGAATGTATAATAAATTGATATTGTTTTCAGGGCCACATTTACCATAAGCCGTATTAGGCGCAAGCTTTATGGGGGAGCCCCATATTTGAAAACATCTTAATCCTCGTAAACAACAATATGAAAAATAACTTAGTATATTTTTGCTGAAACCAATATCAGAGAAAAGAAATTTTAGAGTTGTTATTCATCTATTATTAATATATAGATTACGAAACAAGCAATATAGCACGTTCTATGAGTAGTCCACGAAAGCGTGATTCACGCTCGTGAATTTATCCCTCGTCGTTTGTGCGACAAATACTCTTCTCCCTTTAAAAACAGACATGCCAAGGAATTGCTATGAAAGTATTATAGAAATTCGTCGATGTAAAAATTATTCGCAATTGTAAAATTGTAAAAGCGTAAGACTGGATTTGTTAAAACAATGGATTGTTTTAACGTGACTTTAAAGCAAAAAAAAAAAAAAAAGAAAAAAGAAAAGAATAAGAAAAAACGTAGACGTTATCAAAGTATCGATATGAGAGAATCGTTGTCTCAATTATTTTTTTCTTTTTCAATATTTCAATTCCCTGATGCACAAGCCCTTATATCTATAAGTATTTCCCTTATCACAAAAATATCGATAAAACATTTTCTATCCAACTCCGTCGTTTGAAACGATATTATAATTTTCTTTTTTTTTTTCTTTTTCCTTTCTTTTCTTTTTAATCATTTACAGAAACAATCTATTTGCGATCGCAACGTGATCGTGGAATCAGCTTTTTATTTTCTTTTTTTCTTCTTCTTCGTCATTTTTATCTAGATAGGAAATGAAAAAAAAAGAAAAGTCTTCGCGTAGTTATTTCCAATATTTCATAGATCATTTGTATGTTTAATGTTTATTGTAGAAAGCTATGTCCTTAGTTCGCTTTGTATATTTAGTTGTAATATTTTTCATGTTCGATTTCTTTCTTTTTTTTCTCTCTCTTTTTATAATTTGAAGGAATACCCAAAATTGGTTTTTTTTCCAGCCTGGATATTCGTTGAAAAAAAAAAAAAAAAAAGAAAAAAGAAAAACCTATGAAAAAAGAAAGAAAAAAAGATAAAAAAGAAAACAGAAACGACCAAAAAAAAAATTAGAAGTAAAAAGAAGATAGAAATAATAAAAAATATTTTATATACTGATCAAATAAAAACGATTCTCTTGCAGGTAGTTACCAGATGGATTCCAATGGGCGGTATCATAGTGTTCGCAGTAATCTATCGAAAGCCGTCATACTACGTCATATCCAGTCCCACTACAACAACTTGCACGAGATACGATTTCGATGTCCTTATTGCGGCTATGGTTCCAAGTATAGTTCGAACGTTTATAAACACGTGAGAAATATTCACAAGGCCAATCATATTATCGTTTGCTAGGAAAGCCAAAGAATTTTTACGAAGACCGATCGATTTTGATCGTATTTTTAATAAATCGCATCGAAGATATTATATGAATACAATTTTATATTTTTATTTACTTTTTTTTTTTCGATGATAACGAAAATTCGAGTATTTTGTTTTGATACTTTTTCTTTTTTTTTTACGTTACTTTCTATTACGCTCGTTTACGTGCGCGTGATCATCTTTTCGTCGTTCAAAGCGATTGAATTTAAACAGATTAAAATTTCACGTTTATAATGAAATTAATTCACGAAAATAAAGAAAACAAAAACGATTAAACAACATTTTTCATCATTTTCTTTTCTTTTCTTTTTTTTTTTTTTCTTTGTTTGATTCTTCTAAAAGTCGTCGTTGCCTCTCGCTTCGTTATTCGTACTTTTCCTTTTTCTCTTCATCATTTCTCTTTTCTCTTCTTATCTAACACTTTTAACTAACACGTTTAAATGTATTTTTCGTCGTAATAAAAATTATTATATAATCGGAGAAAAGAAGTTGTTCGTCGGAGTTTCGTAGATCGAATGAGATACGTTGATTTCGAGAGAAAGACTACAGATGCGAAATTACGCGTATTAACACTTTATATGCGGACAAATGTAAAAAGAAAAAAAAAAGAAAAAAAAAAGAAAAAAAATATATATATATTATTCCCTGTGTCATTTTTACAAAACTTATTTGCAAACGGAATAGGAAATACATATATCATTCCGTTTCGACTTATATATCTATTCTATATATTTTCATATTGGTCTGACAACGAGTCGAACCAATTTTTAACGCATTAAAACAGCTTATAATTAATCGAACTTAAAACTAATTACGAATTCGTTGTACCTGATCTGTTCGGAAAATTGTATATCTTCGTATCCACGTGTACTATCGTAGAAAAATGAATGTCCATCGTTTAAGAGATAAACTGTGTATTTGTGTCCATGTGTATGTGTATGTGTATGTGTATTCGATCTATTCGCAGATATTTAATCGACAAGATTGCGTAGTTAAAAATAAAATGCGTCGTAAAATCGTCGTCGTTTTATTTCTAACTATTCTTAATTATGATTTTTCCTGTCATTAGATTTTATCTGTTCGCAATTAAAGTCTGACGAATCGTACTCGTTCACATTACGAATAATCGATGAAAATATTTCAAATAGTTTTCTAACGATAGATATTTCACGTTAACGATGGAGAATATTAGAAATTACGACGCTTGTCTATTGCGATGCTTATACAACCACGTAACAATGTCGACTGAACCGAT
>NC_057697.1:1184126-1189126 GCF_014466175.1 Vespula pensylvanica
GATGTATGCATGATGTTTGTATGTATGTATGTATGTATGTATGTATGTATGTATGTATGTATGTATGTATGTATGTATGTATGTATGTATGTATGTATGTGTGATCAAAAGTTTTAGATATCGGATTATAGATTTCATTGATATTATCGATCGTTCTCGATCGTTGGACTTTAATTCTTATTCTTGTTCTGCCTCGTGAATTTTCGAGAGAAAGAGAGAGAAAAAAAAGAAAGAAAGAGTCCATTGTAATTAAGATCCATTTTTTCTTAATGGATTTAGAGTTCCTATTCACTCTCTTTGTCTATGTCTGTGTTTGTGTCTGTGGGTAGGTGGGTATGTGTGGGTATGTATAATAAAAACCAGTGAAATTAACGGGTCAACGAACGATAGTAAAGATCGATGAGAAATTTTATCGTCGAATGTACGCGTGATTTTAAATTGATTTTAAGCCTGTCGTCTCTTCTTTTTTTTCCCTTTTTTTTCTTTTTTTTTTTTTTATATTAGTTTTGCATGTGAAAGGGATTGAATGTAAAAAGGAAGAGGATTGTTTTCCGGAATAAAAGTGTGACAATTTTACGAAAGAGTCACATATCTTTTTTTGCGTACGTATGTGTATGTCTGTCTGTCTGCGTGTGTTTGCCTATATGTGGGTGTGTGTATGCGCTCACACGTGCGTGTCTATTATTATCATCATCATCATTATTATTATTATTATTATTATTATTATTATTATTATTATTATTACTATTATTATCGTTATCATTATCATTATCATTATCATAACTATTATTTATTAAAATTCTTTCATCACATGGATCCATCGTACGTGTATATTAAAATTGTTCTAATCTTTCTAAATGTGTCACTTGTTGTCTCTCTTTGTCTTCTTCTTCTTCTTTTTTTTTATTTTTTTGTTCTTTGAATTTAAAAAAAAACAAACAAGAAAAAAAGGGGGAGAAAAAAGAAAAAAAAAACAACAACGACATATTTCACATACGGGTCTGATTAATATTTGTTATGTGGGTTTTTGGTTTGATTAATTAACGTAAATATTGTCCGACGATATTATTGCATTACGGTTTTCTTTTCTTTTTGTTTCTTTTTTCCTTGCTTCTCTTTTTGTCCTTTGTTTTTTGTTTCTTTCTTTTTTTTTCTCTTTTATTTATTTATTTATTTTTTTTTTCTTTCCTTTTTTTTTTTGGATTAATCAAATATCTATTTTCAGATAGAAGACTGTCCTCGAGATCGACGAAGTTGTCTACATCTTCGTTAATGCTGAACAAGTTCGTATGTCATCAGTGCAACGCTGGATACCGACGTATGGGAGATCTGACGAGGCACAAATGTACTTACATACAAAGATACGCATGTCCGTATTGTAACAAGAAAGATAATTCGACGACGAATTTGTACAAGCATATAAAAAAGTGGCACCCTACGAATCAAGCCTGTTTGAAAAAATTCTTTTGAAATGTGCTTACGAACGAAAATAAAGAAAATTTTAGACGACTCCGTCAAACCCTCACGCTCCGATCGTCCGTGAATCAAAAAAACTAAAAAAAAAGAAAAAAAAGAAAAAGAAATCAACATCGAGAATATTTCTTAATACAATTCTTGTTTCTAATTTTAATCGACTATTCCTTTTTCTCTTTTTTCTTTCTTTCTTTTTTTTTTCTTTTCTTTTCTTTTTCATTCAGACTCATATCTCTTTCATACAGTGTTTTCTTACAGTTAATATATCCTTCTCCCCTCTTTTAGGAAATATTCGATAACAATTGGATGTACCTATATATATATATACATATATATACATATACATACATATAAGTAGAAACAAACTCTTATTTTACCTTTCCAATTGTTCAAAGTTTAGCTGTAAAAAAATCGAATTTTGTTGAACCGTATTATATAAATAAAACGAACGATACTGTAATCCTCATAACTTGGTTATTTTTTCAGATAATCGAGATAATCAGAAGTTGGCTAATTTGGAACTGATTTATGGATCGTTGCCATACGAAAGATCTGCGGTTGGTTCTGATTTAGGATACAAATATCATTACGATCAACGGAAGAGTTTCGAGTGTCTCAAGTGTGGTACATTTTTCACGCAAAAGACAACGATAACGAGACACGTAAGATACTTCTGCGGACGGGGATATCGTTATCAGTGTCCTTATTGCGATACCAAAGCATCATGCTCGTCGAACATCTACAGACACGTGAGATCACGTCACAAGGGTTTAGAGGCACATGCCGTAAAGCTCTTCACATCATTCGAACCCCATAGAACGACTCATCAGTACGGGAATACCATCGATGGAGAACAATCTCAACGTTTTGCCATATAAACTGTAGATACATATATATATATATATATATAGATACACACATATATATATACACAGATATATATATATATATAGATATAATTTAATGATTATAAGAAACGATTAATGTGTACTATATATATCATCAATCTAATATCCAATTTCTTTCCAAATCTCGGCAATATAAAATATTCCTCGAATATCAATATCCCGTATAAAAAGAAAAAGAAAAGAAAAAAGAAAAAGAGCTCCTGTTTTTTATTTGATTATATATATATGTATATTTTTTTTTTATTTTTATTTTTTCTTTTATATTCATTTTTTCATTCTTTCTTCTAATTTTTTGTTTAATTAAAAAAAATTTTTTTTTATGTTAACTATAGTAACAAACCTATTGGTTTTGGATATATGTGTATATATATATATATATATATATATATATATATATATACACATGCACGTATATATGTATACGTCCAAATGGGTTCGCGATACGAAGAAAAGGTTCAAGTATATATCAAGTTGAAATACGAAGAGGGTTGTCTATGGTGTTCTACCCATTGAGTCCGATTCTTATCCAATGAGTGTGTGAATATTTCTTTAAATTTATTTTTATTTATTTCTTTTCTCTTTTCTTTCCTTTTCTTATCTTTTCTTTTTTTTTCTTTCCTTTCCTGACCTTTTCTTTTCTTTTCTTTTCTTTTCTTTTCTTTTCTGTTTTCTTTTCTATCGTCGTTTCGTCGTCGAGAACAAAGCATTTACTTTCGTTTTTACTAATATTTTTAATTAACATTTCAGGTATTTGGCGTGACAGTCCAGAAGGGAAACGACGGAAAATCTATTCCGATAACAAGAGTCACTACTGTCCAAGATGCAATCGGGGATTCACGCTGAAGAAGAACATGAATCGTCACTTACGTCACGAATGTGGAATGGCACCAAAATATCAATGTCCATATTGCGACAAACCATCAAAATTCACTCAAAATATTTATGCGCATATTCGAAAGTATCATCCTGGTCAATCGTTATGTTTTAAGAGGCTTTATTAAAGCAAAGAAAAGAAAAAAAAAGAAAAGAAAAAAAAGAAAAAAAAAAGAGAAAACAATAATAATAATAATAATAATAATAATAATAATAATAATAATAATAATAATAATAATAATATTAATAATAATAAATTCGTATATACATATATGGGGCCGTTTAAAATTAAAGTAGCTGGTAGTAAGTGAAATTGTTTGCTCATTTGATTTAATATCATGGTTTTAGACACATCATGTCTCGGTGTGTCTAAAAAATTTTGAAAAAGGGCAGTCCAATTTTTTTTTTTTAAATCATCTAAGAACATTCGGTTCACTCCTTCTTGTATCATTGCATTTTATAAAACTTTTTTATACTTTATCCCTCATTATTCGATCAATCAATTTTTAAATGGCTCACATATAGGAATCTTTTTTCTTGATCATCTCGATAATTAACAAAGTCTTTTTGGCTTTTTTTTCTTTTCCTTTATTTTTTCTTTTTCTTTACTTGATTTATATCAATTTGATTCGAACAATAAAGTTCCTTCTTGTTATTTTTTTTTTTTTCCAGAGTTTTCATTCCTCAATGAAGAAAATGATTGACGTTTTCGAAAACTTTTTTGTAAATTGTGTCTTCCTCTTTCTAATTCTTTTTTTTTTTTTTTTTAATATACCTCTGTCCAAAGAGAACGGACGAAGCTTAATTTTTAATTTCCAGGTTCTTCATTTTGGATCTTATTAATTTTATGAAAAAAATACACTTGGCCGTTTCGATAATAATAATTGATACGACAAGAAACACATGGTTGATATGTTGATAAGAAAAATACAAAGTGTTGTTTAAATATCTAACTAAGAAACTTTATTATTCCTTCCTGTCTTTATTACGTCATATCTAATCATCAACATTTATTAATTATCATTTGAAGAATCGATTATATGTCTTGTCCGTTGTTGCCGTTGTTGCGTCCGTAACGAGAAAGGAAAATAAAAATAAAAAATAAAAAAAAAAAAAAAAGAAAAATAAAGAAATGAATAGAAACGAAACGACGACGAACGAAGGGAAACGAAAATGAGAAAAAACAAAAGAAGCGAAACGAGAAATAAAAAATTGAAATCGAATAATAAAACAAAAAAGAAAACAAAACGAAAGAAAGTTGTCCTCGCAAATTTGCTAAGTAATAATAGACCTAATTGCATTTCCTCTGATGCGAAAACCGTTCTTTCAGCTTTCTTTCAAGCGTCATCGTCGTCATCTTATTTCCATGGAGTACCACTTCTACCTGGGAGAAGAGTAAGAAGATGCCTAATTCCAAACACGGCTTTGAGAGGGACCTACGAATGTCCAAATTGTCGAAAGATCTACAAGTGGTATCGGGGTCTTCACAGGCATTTGACGTACGAATGCGGCAAGGCACCACGTTTCAAGTGTCCTCATTGCGTCTACGCAGGAAAACATAGATCTCACGTCTACTCCCATATCAAGAGCAATCATCATAATCGACCTGTTTACGCGCTCGACACTCAAGAAGATTAAATAATATAATTAAATAGTGTATATATATATATATAATATATATATATATTATTTGTAATTTATATTAAATTAATTAATTAAATTAAATAATATAATTGAATAATATAT
>NC_057697.1:1193932-1198932 GCF_014466175.1 Vespula pensylvanica
AAAAAAAGAAACAAAAACAAAAAAAAAGACAAGAAGAAAGAGAAGAGAAAGGTAAAAGAAGGAGATTAAAAAAAGAAAATATAATAAAAGTAAATAAAAAAACCAAAAGAAGGTGAAATAAAAAGATAAGAAAAAATACAAGAGACAAAGAGAAAAAGAGACACAATATATATATATATATATATATATATATATACATATATACATATATATATATAATATATATGTGTGTGCGTCTAGAGAAAAAAATAAAAGGAAGTCCGTATACACGATAAATATGTATACGAATAAAAAAGCAGGCGCGCGAAGGTCACAGTGTATTAATACTTAACGGGACAAGTACAAATGAACATACATTTCAGCGTCATTCGTCTCTGCATGTTTCAGAGTTCCATGTGTCGCCATCGTCGTTGGTAATACCAAACTTCATGTGTAAATATCGTCCAGAAAACGGGAACGAGACTGTTAGGAGTAACAATAACAACAACGACAACCACGACAATAACGAAGAATTGAGAATGCCGATGTTAAAGCCAAAACGTGTTGAAAAAAAAAGACCATTTAGTTGTCAAAAATGCGGACGTGCTTTCACATTGAAGAGAAACAAGGATCGCCATGTTAATTACGAGTGCGGACACGAGCCAAGATTTCAATGTCCATATTGTGGATTACGTAGCAAACAAACGTCACCCGTTTACAACCATATCAGGAAGAAACATCCGGACGAAGAGGTCTTTATCTTCGACATGAAGATTTGAATTCATCCTCATCATCAACGGGATTGAAGATTTATTATTGATAAAGACAATCCATATTGATTTTGATTTTCGAATTTATTCTTATTATTCTTTCGAATGAAATTTTAAAAAGAAAGCAAAGAAAAATAGAAAAGAAAATAATAATAATAATAATAATAATAATAATAATAATAATAATAATAATAGTAATAGTAATAGTAATAGTAATAATAATAATAATAATTTTTAAAAAATTTCGCCTTTAATTCCAGTCGTTTATTGATTGTTTGATTGATTGATTGATTAATTAATTGATCGATTAATACCGTGTCGATTAAAATGCGTGTATACATACATACATATATATATATATAAGTATATACATATATATATATATATATATATATATATATATATAAAATTATGTATAAATATATAAGTATATGTTTTTTAATCGCGATGATATGGAATATATATACGTATATATTTATACATAATATAATATAATATAATATATATATATATATGATATATGCTTATATATCATGTAATATGTGGTATATAAGTATATGTTAATATTGCTCGTTCCTCGTACCCTTCCTCCATGCACGATTTAAGCGTCGCACGTAGAAACTGATGGATGTCATCACCTGAAGACTGCAACCACTCGATACGATTCGTTCAAATCTTGTAGAATTATTTAGCACGATATACATATATACATATTAGATGTTTAAGATGTATCATAGTTTGAATCTTTATTATTAATATTTTTTCTTCTTCGCTGGCTATCTTTCTCTCTTTCTATCCTTGGTCTTCTTCTTCTTCTTCTATTTCTTCCTTTTTTTTTTTAATTTTTTTTATTGGATGAAGAAATAAAAAAAGAAAAAATACGTAGGCCGACACGAGAACGACGATCGTTCATCCTTTGAAGATACATATGAAAAAGTAAATAAATAAATTAATTAATGAAACAAATAAAAAAAGAAATGAATAAAAAAGCCAGAAAAAACGTCGACTCGTCCGGAAGATCTTCTACAGTTCACGTAAAGGTATATTCGTTCATCTGGTGTATTTAATATAATATAATATAATATAATATAAATATAATATAATATAATATAATATAATATAATATATAATATAATATAATATATATTAAAAAGAAAAAAGAGATCCCTGACGGCATGTTAAATCTAAAATAACCAACGAGACCGAGATCGAGAGGGAGATAGCGAGAGCTGATATTTTAAACTATCATTCTCCCCATCTATCTATCTATCTATCTATCTATCTATCTATCTATCTATCTATCTATCTATCTATTTATCTATCTATATATATGTATACACTCTTTTTTTTTTAATTTCTTTCTCTTATTTCTTTTTTCTCTCTTTTTTTATCATTATTATTTTTTTTTTCTTTTTTTTCTTTGTTACATCACTTACTGTTCTCTCTCGGTTTAAAATACATCGTTGTTTTTATCCGTATGCATATATCTACATATATACCTACATCTATATATGAACAATTTGAGATCGAAAAAGAAAGAAAGAAAAAAAAAAGAAAAAGAAAAAAGAGTAAAGAAAAGAAACGAGAAAAAGAAACTAAGCAAACCCTTAACATAACTTATCCAGAACTAAGAGACAAACAGATCTTTGGCTATGTAACCGGTGACTAACTCGAAATTTTCAGGTTTCTATGCGGCGCCACAGCTCGACCTAAACTTCGTCTTGCAATCGTACAAAGCGTTCGATTCGAAGAGCGGCAGTAGTAGTGGTGATGGTATTGGTGTAGTTGGTGGTGGTGGTGGTGTTGGTGGTGGTAGAAGTAGAAGAGGAGGAGAAGGGGGAGGTGGAGGAGGAGGAGGAGGAGGAGGAGGAGGTAATGGAGGAGGAGGAGGAGGAGGAGGAGGAGGAGGAGGAGGAGGAAACAACAACAACAAAAACGGCAATGGCGGTGGCGTAGGCAACAACAACAAGGACCCGAGGCAAAATCCAAGCGGTACGACATCAGCAACAGCAGCAGCAGCGGCGGCAGCAGCAGCATCAACAGCGACAACAACAACGACAACGTCATCATCATCATCATCCAGATCGCCGAACTATTACTACGGTCACAGCAGAGTCAGGAGCATCTATAAAAGAGAAAATTTCAGCCCGGATTACTACAAGAAACCCTTCGGTTGTCCTAAGTGTAGCAAGCGTTTCACCGTTAAGGGTAACATGACCAGACATTTGAAATTCGAGTGCGGTCAGGAACCGCGTTTCCAATGTCCCTACTGTGAATTTCGTAGTAAGCAAACATCCAACGTGACCTCTCACATAAGGAATAAACATGTAGGTCAAAGAGCTTACGTAGTGGATCTTAAGTACGGTATCTGAGCTGGTTATCATCGTCGTTTTTGAGGTCATCGTCGCGCGTCGTTCGCGAATCGCCGTCCATCACGGATTTGCGAATTTATGTGTATGTGTGTGCTCGCGAGCGTGCGTGCGTACGTGCGCACGTATCTGTCTGTCTGTCTGTCTGTTTGTCTGTCTGTCTGTCTGTCTGTCTGTCTGTCTGTTTGCTGTGTTCGTTTGTCTGTGTCTGTTTGTCTGTTCGTTTGTAAAGAAAAAAATAAGATAATGAAACGAAATGTAAACGTAAGAAAACAAAACGAAACAAAACAGAAAAGAACATTCGAGGTGGATCCAATAGGATTATTCAATAGTCATTGCGTCCCGTACGTCATCTTTTTCGTTATATATGTATGTACATATAAACGAGGATATAGATTGATATCTCATTAAATAATCTCTTAGTATTAATTAATCGAGAATACATACACACTTATGTATGTAGGTGACATTTTTAGGATATAACATTTTCAGGTATGATTCTTTTCTTTTCTTTTTTTTTATTTTATTTTATTTTATTTCTCTTTTTCCCTCTTTTTTTTCTATCTCCATCTCTATCTGTCTCTATTTCTCTTTCTCTCTCTCTCTCTCTCTCTCTCTCTCTCATCTATCTATCATTCTATCTATCTATCTATCTATCTATCTATCATATGTTTATTTTTAATATCTTTTTTCTTTTTTCGAATGATCGTTCAAAAAACGATTGTTATCGTTCGTCGTAATTATTTTGTTGTTAATGTAGTTTATTTTCATTTTTCTTCTTTATTTCGTTTCTTTCATTTTTCTTTGTTATTCGAGGATTGACTAATGTCGATAATGCGGGTATAAAAAATGAAAAAAAAAAAAAAGCTTTTAGCGTGCCTTCTTGTGAAAATTATGTGAAAACAGGATATTAGATAACTAATGTCCATGTTCATAAAGAGAGAAAGAGAGACTTTAGTTTACTTCTCGTTTTTTCTTTCTCTCTCTCTCTCTCTCTCTATCTTTCTTTCTTTTACTTTATTTTTCTTCTTTCTCTCTTTCTCTCTCTTTTTCTTTTTTTTTCATAGAAGATAATTCGGATTTGCTGCAAAGAGATAAAAATAAATCTCGTTCTAACGATAAAATTTGTAACTTTCAGCTGTTTTTACAACCTCGGCTGTTTCTTTTTTTATTTTGCTGTGATATAATTATTAAATGATGATAAAAAAAAAAAAAAGAAAAAAAAAAGAAAAAAGAAAGTGTAGAAAATGATATATGAGGGTATTATTGTCACACATGTGTGTTGTTTAAGCGCCCGATGTGTGTTTTTTGTTATATCAAACGAATAGAAATCTCGTTTTACCATCTTAGATTTATAATTAGATAGGCGAAATTGATGATATATATATATATGTATGTATATATATGTATGGTGTACATATATATGTATATGTATATATTTCTTTATTTCTTTCTTATGCACGATAATTCGAACTCGTTGCATAGAGAAAAAAATAAAGTCTTGTTCTAAGGATAAAATTCGTAACTTTTAGCGATCTCGGCTGTTTTTTTATTTCGCTGTGATATAATTATTAAATAATAATAATGATAATGATAATAATAATAATAACAATAACAATAATAATAATAATAATAATAATAATAATAATAAAAAAAGAGAAAAAAAAGAAAAATTGGAAAAATAAAAGAAAAAAGAAAAAAAAAGAAGTGTAGATAAGAATATTAAAAGATATGTCACACACGTATGTTGTTTAAGCGGCCGTTGTGTGTATTTGTTACATATATCAAACGAATAGAGATGCCTGATATATCTTATTAGATTTAGATAGACGAAATTGATGATATATATATATATACACACACACACACATACATATATATA
>NC_057697.1:1203932-1230138 GCF_014466175.1 Vespula pensylvanica
TGTTATCTATCTATTTATCTATCTATATACATATATCTATTTTTATCTCTTTTTTTAACACTCCTAATCCTTTTTGTTTTTTCTGTTTCTTTTCCTTTTCATTTTTTGTGTTTGTCTCCATGCATATTTCCTCTCTCTCTCTCTCTCTCTCCTCTCTCTCTCTTTCTCTCTCTCTCTTTCTTTGTCTGTCTCTCTCTTTGATCTATCTTCTTTCCTTCTTTCATTATTCTTTTTCCTGGTTTTCATTTATTTATTCATTTATTTATTTACTTATTTATCTATTTTCTTTTTATTCTACTCTTTTAGATCCGATCGTCTGTTATAATTCATTGTGACTTTTGTTAAAATTGTTTGAAAAATTCTATTTGCAATGAAATATCTCTCTTTCTTTTCTTCCACTTCCCTTTTTTTCTTTTCTATTTTTTTTCTTTAATATATATATATATATATATATATATATATATATATATATGCATATATATATATTGTTATGGTGAAAAAATGAAAAACGAGAAGGAAAAATAAAAAAAAAACAAAATAAACAAACAAACGAACAAACAAGCAAACGAAAAGATTGTATAGAGGTTCACGTAATCGTTTTTATTTTCACTAACGCCTGCCTTTTCTTTTTATCTTTTTAGATACGAAGAGGATCAAGGTCGAGGACGACTTGAAGAACTTGTGCGCGGTCGTGATGGAGGATTCTAAGGATTTCGATTGCGAGGAGGAGAAGCCATTGGTCGCTAGTAGACGAAGAAGTTCATCTTTGCGTGATGTGAACAGACACACGTGTTCAAAGTGTTCGAAAAGTTACATTCATGCATGGCATCTCAAAAGACATACCAAATTCGAATGTGGTCAGGAACCGAAAATACAATGTCCTTATTGTGCCGCTAGGATGAAACAACGTGGACACGTTTATAGACATATTAGGCAATGTCATCGTGGACAAAGCGTTTATGTTATCGATTTGAATTGATTTTCAAAGTCAACTCATTGATATCAGAAATTATCATCGACGATTGTGCCCGGTTATCGCGCTACTGTATATTTAATCAAATCCGGACAATTATTTATAGATAATTCTCTTTTCAAAAAGGAGAAAAAAGATAAGAAGAAAAAAAGAAGAAGAGAAAAAAAGAAAAGAAACTTCGACGATATTTTTGTCATCGATAATGCGGGTGAAGGACAAAAAAAAAAAGAAAACAAAATAAAAAAAAAAAAAAGAAAGAAAAAAGAAGAAGGTTTCGATTTGATACTTCTCACATTAAATCTATTCTTGGGTACATTTGATAGTGTAATATTAAAAATAATATATTTGATATAAGCCGATATGAATAATGATTTATACAAGAGATTATAATTTGATATAATAAAGTTTATAATACCTTTCTTTCTTTTTTTTCTAATTATGATTTTTCTGAACATCTGACAGAAATTCAATTTTAGAGAATTTCATGTGTTTCATTATTTATCATTATAGATTGTCCAATATGTTTTGTATCTTCAAAACTATTGCTGATAAAACAAAACTGTTGTCATTTTTGCAATCAGTGCCTCCTCTCCCTTCAACTACGTGTACCCATCAATAGGTTTAACTTTTTATACACCAAAATAAGTGCGTGTATCGGTCAATTTAATCTCAGTAAGGACTGAGATGATTTTTCTTTTCTTCTTTTTTCTTTCCTAATTATTATTATCAGTCCATCCTTGATAAGAGTTGACTCTTATCACGACAAAGAAAGTGTTATGTTTTCGATTATAATTGTGTTTCGTTTATGTGTATATACATACATACATATATATATTTATATATATATATATATATATATATATATATATATATACATACATACATATATATGTATGTATATATGAACGACAATATTGGACTACTTTTTGTTAAACGACGAGAGAGAGATTTTTACGATATTTCCATTTTAGTAAATGGATCATGCGTCTGAATAATTTGACAATTTATTGTTCTTTTTGTAATCACATTATTATTATTTTGAAAAAAAAATATTTTTTTATTTTAATCGTGACTTTCTATCACAGTTTATGATAGATCATTAACTTCCAACATTTGTGAGTAATATTTTTGTATAAATTTTCAAGATTATGTCTTCGATGAACACAATTCGTATCGCAAGAGTTGTAAATTATTATTACTTATATAGAATTATTACTTATATATTTGAGCGAACACTTGATGCGTTTATTTGAATCGAGTGGATGTGTTTAAGAGAGAGATAGAGAGAGAGAGAAAGAGAGAGAGAGAAAGAGAGAGTGTGTATATGTGAGTGTGTGTGTATGTTCATGATTTGAATTCAAATCTACCTGTATTATCCTTCCCATTTTTATTATGGTTGTCTGCAATCTATTAACAAAACAAGACGAAACATTTTTGTTTTGTTTCTGCTTCTTTTTTTTTTTTGTTTTTTTTTGTTTTTTATTTTATATATACATTCTAACTAGAAGATAAAGGGACCTGAATCACGTATAATATTTTTATGGAAAAACTTAAAAATAAATAAAAAAAACACCTAATACCCGAGTTATATATAATAAATAAAACGAATATTAATAATAATAATAATAATAATAATAATAATAATAATAATAAATATTAATAATAAATAGTAATAATAATATTTAGTCATGAAAAAGAAGAGAAAACAAAAATTTAGTATTTTCTCTGTTATCATAAAATTTTTATCACATTATCGTCATTTACGATTCGACGATTTTTCGTTTTTTTCTTTTTCTTTTTTTCTTTTTTTTTCTTTCAATCACCTATCGTACTTAAGCTAATCATTCCCTCGTCGAATTGAATCGTAACAAGTTCATCAAGATCGTATGTCGATTAGAATTTCATAATTCTGATAAGATTTCCTTGTTTTTTTAGGTTCATACATAATCGTTGACGATCAGGATAGAAGAATGGAGGAAGAAAATGAAGATGAAGGTCGACATAGAATAAATAGTGATAGAGACATATATGAAATATTTTGTCCGAAATGTTTCAAGAGCTTTCAGTTAACACAAGATTTACGATTACACATGATCACAGTTTGTGGATTTCAAGCGAAAAGAATGTGTCCTTATTGCGAGAGAACCATGAATAGTATCGAACAAATTCATGAACACATTAGAAACGTTCATCCAAGTCATCGTATCGCTGTATTGGAGATGATGACTTCTCCGTGTTTAGAAATAACTTTGGAAGAAGAGGATTCATCAAGACGTTAATTAGAGACGACATTGCTTTTTGCTAATTAATTAAATTTAATTAACAAACTATTGTTTGATAAAGAAAAAGGGCTATTTCTTTTAATGCAATATATATAATGTATATATATATATATATATATATATATATATATATATATATATTGTGTGTGTGTATATATATATATATATATATATTGGGTGGATCAATACGATATGTAAGGGATTATATATATGGCAGTAATAATTTTTTCATAGGTGGACTTATGTAAGTTGAATGAGTTTTCTTATGTAATCATATGTTTTGGATTGCATTAGTCGGTCAAATTCTACATTTTTTATAAAAAAAATTATTATTTCATATATGTTGAAAAATTATTAATTTAGGAGATGTTTCAATATAAATATTGTTGATAAATAATGTAGAGAAATGCGATTGCGAATGTAGTAAGAGTGATAGTAAGTAGTAGTAATTGGAAAACGTGGTTATTGATGATTTAGCAAAAGAGATTGTTTTTTCTGGAAACTTTCGGGAAAAAAGTAAATTGTTTATTAATTATTTATTAATTTATGAAAATTTATAAATTTAATCGTAGTTTGAATACTCTTTTTGAGAAAATAAGATGAAGAAAGTTCGTAATGAATTTATTCATAAAAATTGTTTATAACAAATTATTAATTAATTATTAACAATAAATAAAGGAATAGAGAAAATTCTGTCATTTAAAATGATATTTTTTTTCGACTTTCTATGATTTTTAGTCTTGGAAATATCTCCATCTAATTGGAAAATGTGGATATTATTAATATGAAAAATTAATTTGTTTATTAATTATTTATTGATTTATAAATCAGCAGCAGTTTGAATTTTTGTGTTTTTTGGCAAAGTAAGATGAATTTAGTTCGTAAAAATTTGTTTATAAAAATTGTTTATAACAAATTGTTTATAACAAATTGTTAATTATTTATAAACAATTTGTAAAAATAGAGAAAATTTCGCCCTTTAAAATGATATTTGATTCATGTCGCTACGACTTCTAGTTCCGGAGATATTCCCGTTTAAATATAAGACACTTAAATTAGGTCACTGACCTACATTTCATTCATCTTTACTCGGTGACACACTGACCTATATAAATTCCGAGAATTTACTACGTCCGTACTACTACTACTACTATTACTACGAACAGCTGTACCGCGTGACTTATGAATGGAAATCTTTCGGAGGCGATATCTTCGGAACGAAAAGTCGTAGAGACTTGAAACCAACGCCGTTTTCAAGCGTAATTTATCCTTTATTTATTTAAATATTGCAACAATATTGTTATAATAAAATCGCTTTTGTTAATAATTTTTAAAATTGATTTTTTTTCTTTTCTTTCATAATAGGAACATAACTATAATGGAAACATCAAAATTTTTATTATAATCATATAAATTTTATTTTGTTTATTTAAAAAAAAGAGATAGAAGATTTTTTTTAATAATAGCCAACCTACGAAATTGAAAGACAAACATTCGAAAGACCTTTACTGTGAATTATCTCCTAAACTAATAATTTTTCGACTTACATGGATTAATACTTTTTTATACAATGTGTCAAACTGCATCGACTAATGATGTCGAATGTATAGATTTCATTTTAAAAAACCCAATTGACCTTTATATATTGTTTATGCGCCCACTTATAAAAAAATTATTACTGCCATATTATGAACCTTCCATACCATAGAATTTTGTAAATAAAGTTTCTCTATATATCTAAAAAAAAATCGAGATACTTAAGGTAATCAAAATTATTGTTTCACCCTATATATATGTATATATATAATTGAATATATTTCATCTAAACGCTTATGCATATAAAACAAAACAAAAACTATAGAATAAGATGAATCATGGTTATGTTACTGTTTATTTCATATGATTTTTTTTTTAAGTTGTCTTTTTTTTTTTTATTTAGTTTTCACAGAATCGATTACCGTCCGGTAAATAGCATGGTGTAATAACATGCATGGTGTGTATATATATATATATATACACACATATATTTTATTCATGTATAATGTACAAATGTATAAAAGTAAATATTTTCATTGATCATTGATATATATATATATATATATATATATATATATATATATATACATATACATATATATATATATGTATATATAAGATATTATATGAGTAAAGAAATATAGGTACAAAAAATTGATTTCGATGTAATCCATATGGAAACATTTCTTTTGATATTAAGTTAAATGGAAAAAAATTGAACGAAGAGAGAAGAATGAAATAAAATAAAAAAATAAATAAAAATAAATAAAAATGAAAAAAAAGAAAGTAAAAACAGAAAAGAACTGAAAAACAGGTAGATATGAAATGAAATGAATCGCGATCGATGATAATAAAAATCGTGTTTAATCTTACGTGACTAACGTGATTCGTATTTTTTTTTTGCTTCTCACTTCCAGGTACTACAACAAGGAGACGACAACAACAACAACAACAACAACAACAACAACAACAACAACAACAACAACAACAACAACAACTTCCCCGCGCTATACTACCGAAGAATCTTCTACCGAGAAATTGTGGTTACCCGATGATGCCATTGATCAAAGATTTGGCTACTTTGTGGCTAGCCAAGCAGAGAATCGATTTCCCTTATCGATGTGAAAAATGTGGAAAGGGTTATCAGCATCGTGCTACGTTGTTGAGACATACCAGACACGAATGTGGCAAGGAACCACAATTCAAGTGTCCTTACTGCGTTCATCGTACCAAACAACGTGGTAATCTTTATCAGCACATAAGAACGAATCATCCAGGAAAGAACGTCTTCTCCAGTACCGCTTAATGATTATTGTTATCGTCATTTCGTGGGTCCACGATTAGACCCAGATTAGATTAAACCCGATTAGTCGATTGAGTCCAACATCTAATTTCGATTGTTCTTGCTTCCCTTTTCTTTCTCTTTCTCTCTTTCTCTCTTGCTCTCCCTTTTTCTCTTGTATCTTCGTCGTAGATCAACAGAATGACATTTAGAAATTTTGGTGAGACGATCAAAGTAAAAAATTATTCGATAGTATCGAAGAGAGAGAATGATCGATATCATCGTCCTGCGTGAAGTGGATGAAATATTTTTAAAAACGGCGAAATATTTGTTTGACGTACGATTTTTCGTTTGGTCCTTCTTGTTCTTTTTTTGAGTTTTGTTTTTCGTAAATGACTATAGTTATTCGAAATCGAACGCTCTCAACGTAGACTGTAGTCAATCGAATATAATTAGAATTAACAAACTTAATGATCCATCCAACGAGTCAAAATCAGTATTGGTGAATTTAACATTAATGTACCAATTAACCACATGATTCAAGTAAATTGTTTAATTCAGGAACATATTTACGTGGATCATTGTTAAGTTAATTAATTGCATTAGAATTTCGTCTTAAGATTGCGAATAATCCTTCTGTCATAATCACTCGTGTTAATTTATTTTTTTCTTTAATTAATCGACTCCTTGAATGGATTATACATCTTAGTGTTTCCCCAATATTTTCTTTTCCTTTCTTTTCTTTTTTTTTTCTTCTTGTATTGAATGCTTCCAATCTAACAAAATCATCTCGAACCATTTTCAATGATCAATAATATGATAGTAAACGAAATTCTGAAAAAATATATATATATATAATGTAAATAGTTACTTCCTTGAATTAAAAAAAGAAAAAAAAAATGTTACGCTGGTAGAACTATCATTAATTTGACGTTCTTCAATAATTCCATAAATTTTATATTAAACATTTTGTATATGAAATAATTGCTCAGATTGTCCTCGTCAAGGAACAAATATAATTAGGTGTGAACGTTTACGTGAAAGCCAATCAAAATACTGTTATCACGTATACGTCCGTTTATTCATCGTGTATTAATTTCATATAACCATGATTAAAAATTACGTTAATGAAGTTCGAATAATCACGATGAATCATCGGATTTCACAATGGCGATCAAAGTAACTCGTAAATGGCAATATACTATCATTATCCCATAATCGGGCACGAATACTCCTATGATGGGATTTTTCTTTTGGGACGGGAGGAGGGAGACACGTGCGTCAATGGATCTGATCCCATAAATTTGAGCGGCAGCCATGAACATACTGTTATCATTGCGAAACCAGCGAAAAATTTGATAGTTCTTCTAATGAGAATCAGAATTTCATTGATATGACACCATGACAAAAAAGAAAAGAAAAGAAAAAAAGATTTTGACTCGACGCTTTGTTAGCTTAAACCTATTCTTGGATATGTTTGTTAGAGCGATTGTGAAAAATGAAAAACAAGAAGCTATAATTTTCGAGATTTCGAATTTAATGATAAAGTGTGTAGTTTATTTTTTTACTTTTTATTATTTTTTTTTTTTTTTTTTTAATCCAAGTATATTCAAGAATGGATTTAACTTTTTTGTGATCAATAATATTGGCAATGTATTCTTCTTCTTCTTCTTCTTTTTCTACTTCTTCTTCTTCTTCTTTTTCTTCTTCTTCTTCTTCTTCTTCTTCTTGTTCGTCTTTTTTTATTCTTCTTATCTGTAAAGCATTGAACAAAGTGTCGTTAGCCTAATCATTGGAACATGGATTCTCGATATAATAGTAAGAGTTTGTTCATTTGGTGAAAACATTATGTATATTTATGTATATTGTGTCTTTGTGAGATTCCTTGATAATCCTTAAGAAATATCGCACCTAATAAATAAAATAATTAAATTGATATTAATGCGAGATATACAGCTATATATATACATATATATATGTATATATATGTATATATATATATATATATGCTGGTATACGTGTACGTGCGTGCGTGTGTATGTATATATGTATGTATATATATATATATATATATATATATATATATAATATATACATACATAGGACTTGAAACTGCTATCTACAATTCGATAAAAATTTCAGATATTTTTTACTTTTATTTATTGATTGATTGATTTATTTATATATACATATATCTATGGAGCTGTTAAGCAGGTACGTTTTATAGATAATCTTCAATTATCATTATAATTATACTTAATATCTATTTACTAATTTATTTGAAATAATGGTGTCGGATGGGATTCCTGATCGAAGTTAAAAAAAAAAACAAAAAAAAGAAAGAAAGAAAAGTTCTTCATTCCATCCACAATATCGATAAGATCATAATTTGTTTAAAACTTAAGTTGCTACGTGTGTTATAAAGTGTCTAAGAAGTTTAGATGTTCGTCCATTTGTTTGTAGAGTTAGCACACAGCCAATCTCTTTCTTTTTCTCTCTCTCTCTCTCTCTTGTTCTCGTTCGACATTGTATCCATTCCAAATTTCATATATGAATATCGATCTAACTCTATTCCTTTTTTGGTTTCTTTTGCAGTGGTAACCTGGTCGGTCTATCAACAACCAAATCATGAGGAGAAAATGTCTGGATTATATAAGGTACCATACATGATGTATTGCCCGACTATTAGGACATCCCAAAGATTGAGTAGCTGTCTTGATAGAAAACCTGGTTGCTTCAAATGTCCAAGATGTGGTAAAGGTTATCGTTGGCTAAGAAACATGAAGAATCATCTGAGAGTCGAATGCGGAAAGGATCCAAAGGAATGTTGTCCTTATTGTCCTCACAGGACCAAATACAAGAGCAGTTTACAGAAGCATATACAACGAATACATTTTGGTTAATTGATTTTTTAAACTGATTAAAATTGTCTGATGTTTTTATGTCTCTGAATGTTATCAAAAGTTCTTTTTTCTCAATAGATAATAAATTCAAATATTATTACTTATTAACAGAGAAGGCTCTCATTCTCTCTCTCTCTCTCTCTCTCTCTCTCTCTTTTTTTTCTTTCATTTATATCTTTCTTTTTCGAATGATTTATTTAACAAATTGTCTGATTTATATTTGTTTCTCTTATTTTTAATTCCTGATTTGATACTTGCGAATGTCTTTTTAAATCTTGCAGGACCAAATATATGATCAGTTTTTAGAAATATATATATATATATATATATATATATATATATATATATTTGTAAATTGATTTTTAATGAATTTTTTCTTTTCTTTTATGTTCTTTCTTTTGGCGACAGATAAAATTCTCTCTCTCTCTCTCTCTTTCTCTTTTTTTTTTATATTTCTCTCGAATGGATTTATTTAACAAATAATTATTTGGTATATACCTGTGTGTTTTTTTCTTTTTCCAATCCCTGTAGTTTGCTATCCATGGAAGTCCTCATAGAAAGAAAATAATTAAATTTACATGCGTGATTTAACGGCGAGGAATTAAAGGAAGATCTCATTGAATACGCCTGTGATTATTCTGCTGATTTAGAAATATAATATTCATTCGATAATATTCGACTGACTAGTAATTTTTATTTTTCAGGTAAGAAGTTTACATGTCAGAGTTGTGGACGTTCCTACGTTTGGAAGAAGACATTAAGTCAGCATCAGAAAATTTGTGGAAAGTCACCAAAATTTTTTTGTATCGTCTGCGACTTCAAAACACGCTTCAAGGAGAATCTTAAGAGACACTTTTACAACAAACACAAGATACGCGAGAAGAAAGAATACATTTAACGATGTATTATTTCGGTTGTAACGAGATCGATTGAATTTTGGTGTAATTTTGTTTCTTTTTTGCTTCTTTTTTGTTCTTTTTTTTTTGTTTTCTTTTTCTGATTTTCTTTTTCTTTATTCCTCCTATATCTTCTTTCAATTTTTATTCCCAATGGCAATAAAGATTATAATTATTTGATAAGGAAATAATAAATCGATTGTATTCATTATACTTTATTATACGACAAATATATATATATATATATATATATATATATATATATATATATATATACATGTATAGAGGGTGTCCCAAACCTGATTATCGACCCTTCGAGAAATGACGGCTGAGAAAAAGGTAAAAATTTTCTGACGGAAAATTTTTCCTATCACTTGTCTTCATTGATCGTTGTTATTATTATCATTACCCTTTTTCGTGTATCTTAAAGATCGATTATAAGTTTCGAAACAATCTATATATTTGTGACTTCTTAGATCAAAGTGTTTTAATACGATGTATCTAATAATATTTCTTTTGTGAGTTTCTTTTTTCAGATTTGAAGAATATCAATGTCTCGAGGCTTTTGGTTGAACGATTTAACAGTTATACACATATACACGCACACACACACATATATAAACACACACACACACACACACACATATATTAGAGCTGATGTAGACCGTAAGTATCAATAATGCACGATATAGAAACGCACGCCATTGTCAATGTAATTGTTGAAGGCTGCTCCCCGAAGGACTCGGAGCAAGAAAAGCATGAACGATGTGTCTGATGTAGAAAATTATTTCTAATGCGTTATATATATATACACACACACATATATATATATATATTTTTATATGTACTTGCCCTTTCTCTCGGATTTTTTTCAAGACAAAACGGATATCGAAGCTCCAAGTTATAATATTTTAATGGAATAAGGAAAACGGAGGGAAACGAAAGTGAAAAAAAAAGAGAAAGGAACAGACAAACAAACAAGAAAAAAAAAAGAAAAAAAAGACAAAATGAAAAAAAATTTTAAAGAAGAAAAAGAAAAATTTAAAGATACTCGAGCCGAGGCATGTAATTCGATGTTTTTTATTAGAAGACACCGAGAGAATATATTTGTTTTCTTGCATTTTGCGACAGCTAAATAAGCGTGCAATGATGATGATGATGATGAATATTCTTATTATTATTATTACTATTATTATTGTTGTTGTTGTTGTTGTTGTTAGTATTGATTATTTATTTATTATTATTTTTTCTATTAGTTTTATTATCTTCTTTTTTTTATTTTTCTGTTTTTTTTTTTTTTTCTATTTTTTTTTTCCTTTTTTGTTTTCAAGACCCCATTACTATCCTTTATTACCGATCCAAGAACTCCGAAGAAAAAAAAAAAAAGATTGTCCATCTGTTCCTATTGTTATTATTGAAGAATAGCAATTATCGTTTATTGAAATGAATTTTTCTTTACAGATGCACCCCTATTTCCGATAATGAGGCCGAGATTGCACGTTTGTCCACGTTGCGGTCAGATGTATGCCTGGGCATCGAATCTGAGAAAACATCTGAAGATGGGATGCGGAATGGTGACCTTCGAGACTCACTTCTCCTGTCAGTACTGCCCTTATAGGTCGAGGATCGAGGCCAGCTTCTTGAAACACCTGTTGTCGGTCCATAACATCAAGTAGACCGATGCTATCTCGCGTTGAAACGTCTCGCGTAAAGTGTGTTGTCTTTTTGTTTTCTTTCTTTTTTTTGTTTTTTATTATTACTTTCTTTTTTTTTTTATTAGGTTTCGTTTTTGTTTTCTGATTATTTTTTTTTTCTCGCGAAAAAGAAAAATGAGAGAAAATTGACAAAAGAAACAGAAGTTTTTTTTTTATAGAAGCTTACGTTCGTGCAATTAGAGTAAAGAGAGAGAGAGAGAGAGAGAGAGAGAGAGAGAGAGAGAGAGAGAGAGAGAGAGAGAGAGAGAGAGAGAGAGAGAGAGAGAGAGAGAGAGAGAGTTTTAATAATCGCCTAAGAAATAATTCATTTCCCTAAGAATCATATAGACAAGTTCCTTTTTTCGTGTGATAGCTCGCGTTAATCTTCTTTTTTCATTTTTGTTATTTTATTTTATTTTATTTTATTTTTTCTTTTTAATATTTATTTATTTCATTTTTTTTTATTTGATAGAACTCGATGATCGATCCTCGAACACCTGATCAAATTTATTATTTTAATTATTTATATATATATATATATTTTTTTTTTTGAATTAAGATTATTTAATTCTTATATTATTTTCAATTGATCTCGAAATATTATGCGTTTAGACTGATTTCAGGATCGATTATGAGATTTGTAGAAACAAACTAACCGAGACTATACGAGAGAATTTTAATCAGGATCGCATTTATATTTTTGGAGGCCCAAGCGCAATATTATTATTACCAGAACGAGGCTCCAAGTTTGGGCCTCATTATAAATGCGGTCCTGACATTAACGAAACTTGTGTGCGCTTTGCAATTATTTAGCCGTGCACTATATATCGTTATTAATATAATCTCGATCGCTAGTCACGTGCTGAAAGTCCTATAAAATTTTTCCTAATCGATGTACGTCGAATATATTTTTAAGAAGTTAACATTTTTTTTTTTCTTTTTTCTAACGGCAATAGAAACGAATCACTCGTTTTAGTCATGATCCGTTTTCTTTAAGAGGACAAATAATCGTTTTATATTTTGTCATGTGATTTTAAGGAAACAGCTGATCGTCGTTGTGGTTTTTTTCGTTTCTTTTTTTTGTTTTATTTTATTTTTTTTTTTTAATTTTCTTGTCTCTTGTTTTTGTGATATTTGTATATATGTACGTGTAGCACTTACTAGTCCCGTTTGATTTAATTCTCCTTCAAAATAGAAAAAAAAATTTTTTAAGAAAGAAAAAAAATTGTTAAGTACGAAAAAAGAAAACGTATTTCTTTACACAGGTGTGTCTTTTCAAATCCGAATATTGAAGATTCTAATTATTGCTTAAGATAATAAATTTTTCGTACACGTTAGATTTTGTTTCTTTTTTCTCTTTGTTTTTTTTTTCTTTTAAGTGGAAAAAAAAAAGAATAAAAATCGAGATAAAAATGAGATTCATAGTTTATTCATAGAAATTTCTCAATAAACTATTAACTTCATATTCTCCTTAGTTTATACACTTGGAGAACTTCGATTTCATTTATTTAAAAAAAAAAAAAAAAATCGTAGTTTTTTACAAACTTACTGTTCGTATTAAAAAGAAAAGAAATCTATATTACATCTGCTATCATTTATTTCATACGAAAAATATAAATTCAGTATTAATCAATATTCGTACGTGCCATTTATATTTTAATAAAGGACACACACGCGTAAAGTAGAACATGTTTTCTAAATTTTATCGTATTTAACAAGACAAATACTTTTGAAGGATGATTGAATCGTCTTGATAAAAATAAATGAAGAAGATGAAGAAGAAGATGAAGGGAGAAAGTAAAAGAAGGAGAAATGCATAAGAAAAAAGTAAAAAAAGAAAAAAAAAAAGAAAAAAAAAATAAATCTTATCGATATATCGCGATTAGAAAGGAGGTGTCTTAGATATAAAGATTTTATAACGCACGCTGTAGGATCTCGCTCGTTTATTCGATAGTCTCATTAGATACATAATATGTCGACATAGTGATTACATTTCGAAGTAATTATATTACGTCGTGTAACCATCGATCGACGATCGTTCTGCATATTACGATGAATTGGTGACGGTCGATTAAATTGAAAAAAAAAAAAATAAATAAATAAAAAACATATTTAAAAATTAATAATAATGATAATGATGACGATGACGATGATGATAATGATAGTGATGATGATGATGATGATGATGATGATGCTGCTGCTGATGATGATGATGATGATGATGATGATGATGATGATAATGATGATGATGATGATTAATTTTTAGAACTTGTTTAATCGACCGATACCATATTAGACACGTAAGAATTAATTAATTAATTAATTACGTAAACCTCTATCTAACGAGAATCAAATCTAGAGCTTTTCGTTGTTGTTGTTGTTGTTTCTTTTTTGTTGTTGTTGTTGTTTATTTTTTTTATTTTCTTTTTCTTTTACCCTTTTTAATTTTTGTTTTATATATTTTGTTTTATTTTGTTTTATCTTAGAATTAAGAGAAGACGATCATGGAAGATCAGATATCTTTTTCTTTTTTTCTTTTCTTTTTCTTTTCTTTCCTTTTGGTTTACATTTTTACGAAAAAAAATAAGAAGAAATGAAAAGAGAAAGAAGAGATTTGATTTCTTCGATCGATTTTTTCCTCGAAACTTCCGAAAGTTCCTGTCTCGTCCTATCGAGAGTAACTAATGATCGATTCTTTTTTATTTTTTTTTCCTTGTTCCTTTTTTTTATACAATTTGTCGACTAATTAATTCGAAGCGGCGAATATCAAAAGAAATAATAAGGAAAAATTAAAAAAAAAAAAAATACATTAAATAAAAATAAAAATAATAGTTCAAGTATCGCATGTAAAACTATTATACGAGATATGGAGCGTATCAGATTATCTCTAATCTTTAAAATAAACAAAAAAGCAGAAACTGTAGGAAAAGAAAAAAAAGAAACTGAAAAAAAATATTCCTGAAAACTAAATCGTTTTAAAAAGAATTAGAACTTCAAACGAGAATAGAGAGAGAAAGAGAGAGAGAGAGAGAGAGAGAGAGAGAGAGAGTGTGTGTGTGTGTGTGAGAGAGAGAGAGAGAAAGAGAGAGATTTAACGATGCGAAGAAATTAGAATGAAACTTCGTACATATAAAAATTCATAAGGATTTTATGATACCCGTTTTATTAGCCGGCTTTTTACAAATCGTTCTCAAGAAAATGAAAGAAAAAAGAAAAAGGAGTATTAAATGATAATCGAAAAAAAAAAGGAACACAATTATCCTTTCACGTAAACGTAAGCCTTTCGAGTAAGTGATTTACGAGATCAATTTGATAAATTCGCGGCTTTTTTGCCTGTATATGTTTTATTTTTTAGTATCTATATATATGCATACATATATATATATAAATTTCATTCTTAAAGTAGAAAGAAAAAAGGCGCGAGTTTCTCAAATTGCTCTGGTATCAAAGAAAGAAAAAAAGAAAAAAAGACGGTGACCTTGAGCTTTACGCTTTTTTTCTAATATTTCATCCTAATAATTATAATAATAATAATAATAATAATAATAATAATAATAATAATAATAATAATAATAATAATAATAATAAAATAACAATAACAATAATAATAATAATAATAATAATAATAATAATAATAATAATAATAATAAATATTACTACTAATAATAATAATGATAATAATATAAAAAATAATTGTCACTGCTCGAACGGCCGATTTTATTGAAAGTCACAAGAAATTTTATTCGTTCGTATCTTCTGATCATTATTGTCGAATTAACGAAAAAAATAATACTACGGATTAGATTATTAAACGGATTAGAAAAGTAAAAAAAAAAAATAAGCTGTAGATTGTACATAAACGGATATGAAATCGAAAAAGAAGAAGAAAATATTAATAAGTAACATGTGAGCGAATATATGTGTGTATGTGAATGAGTGAAAAGGTAAAACGAAGGGAAGGAAGATAAAGAAAAAAACCAAATTTGAATTCTAATCTTCGACGAGGAAGAAATATCATCGTTGTATCATTTATCGACGATAGTTACATATATATATATATAAAGAGAGAGAGAGAGAGAGAGAGAGAGAGAGAGAGAGAGAGAGAGAGAGAGAGAGAGAGAGAGAAAGAGAAAGAGAGCTAAAAAAAGAGAGACAGATGAATAAAAAAATAAAAAATTTTTAAAGACAACGCGATCAAAGAAAAAAATAACAAAAAAAAAGGAAAAAAAGAAAAATATCTCCAGTCGCGTTTTTCGTCACGCGTTGTTTCATTTTCGCAAAGAAAGAAGGAAATAAGGAAAGAAAGAAAAAAAGAGATAAAGAAAAAAAGGAAGGTCGTATTATTCGATTAGACTTATCGTCGATTAGAAAAATCTGTAATCGCGATTTCACTCTTTATACATCTTCGTCGCTCGTTTTAGATCAATAGATCGATAGATCAAAGCGCGATCGATTGTCGATCATGTCGCTCAAACGGTTTAAGTGTGTCTGTGTATAACGATGTTCCGCATTAAATCAACATAAAAATTGCTTTTTTTTTAGTTTTTTTGAATAAACACCTGTAAATATATATATATATATATATATATATATATATATATATATATATATATATATAAAATATCTATGAAAGATGGCCGAGACACCAAGATTTTTTTCAGAAAAAAAAGAAAAGAAAAAATGAAATTTTTCTCCTGTCGTTGGAGGGATGGTGGTGGAAGGGTTTGGGGTGGGTTGGGGGTTTATGGGAAGCAATGGCAAGAAAAGAAAAAAGAAAAAAAAAAGATGGCGACCTTGGAGAAATGGTGAATCTTCTTAGCTCGTTCGAAGGATCCTGAATGGCAATGGGCCGTGAGTCAAGAACAGTTTAGTTAAGAAAAAATTAAAAAAAAAAAAAAAGAAGAAAAAAAAGAAAAAAATTACTTTCAATCGTCAAACGATTTTCGAATTTTTCTTTTTTTTTTGGAGGCTTTTTGATGTCTTTTCTTTTTTTCTTTTGTTTTTCTTTATCATTAAACAGAGAAAAGTGACTAACTCATTCATACTCACTGGCTTGCCGAATTCATCGGAGTACTTGGGTAATTGATAGTTTAGCTTTTATTGTTATAATTATTATAATTATTATTATGAGTATTATTATTATTCTTATCATTATTATTATTATTATTATTATTATTATTATTATTATTATATATGTATATTAATTATTCTTATTTTTATTCCTATATTATTCTCCTTAATCTTTTTATTATTATTATCGTCATTAATAATATGTATATTTATATTCTTCTTCCCTTATTTTTTCTTTCATTCCATCTACTTTATTTTGATCGATCTATCTCTATGTGTGTTAATTTAATTTTCTGTCTATCCTACTCTTTTTTTTTCGTTTTGTTTTTTTTTTTCCTTTCTTTCTGTCCTTTTTTCTGTTTCTTTTTTTTTAATTAATCATCACAATTATCAAGCAATTTATAATCCCATCATCATTTCTAATGTTTCATTCGTCTGATCATCATAGATCATCATCGATTTTTGTCTCGTTTGTCGTTATCATTGTTGTTACTTTTCTTTTTTTATCGATTAATAATTTCTGACTAAATTTTCTATGATCCTTTTCAGTCTCACATTGGATTGTATCGTCTCAGAAGAATAAAATGAAGATTAAGAAGATGAATGATTCGACATCTGCGACAACAGAGGAAAGAAGTAATCGTAGATCGATCGAGCAACATTACGTGAAATTTCACGGTAGATCGAGAAGATCGAGCGATTATGTTTGTTCTAATTGTGGCAAGTCATTCGTTAATTGTGCACGGCTTAAATCACATAGAAGACGTTATTGCGGTGTTATGGCAAATGTAGCTTGTAAATATTGCGACCATCGTACCAAACGTGTATGGGATATGAAGGTTCATCTTAATGGTGTACACGGTATTCATAAAAATTCGACAGAGATCGATAGTCATCTCGTTAAGATCGACAAAAGTTGAAATACAAATTCGACTATTCTTTTTCCTTTTTTTTTTTTTTTCTTTAACAACAAAAATATTAATTGTCCAATTGAAATATGAACAAAGAAGTGGTTTCAAACATTTTGGAACAAACATTGGTTCTTTTCTTCCTATTTTTCTTTTTCTTATTTATTTATTTATTTTCTTTTTCTTTTTTAATGAACAATGATGAATTAACATTACTTTCTTAAATAATTTCATCAGCTATTTTCATTTCTTGTTGTTTCTTAATTTTTTTACTTACAGAAGTTGAACAACTGGCAATCGAAAAGAGACGTATCAATGTTTTATCTGAGATTAATAAAAATTATTTGTAAAAAGCATTGTATCATGATGAACAATAAATATTTCATTTCCTCGTCGTAATATTCCACTCGTTCATTCTCCATTTTTAATCCTATTATCGTAATCATTATGAAGAAAAAAGAATGTTGAAAAAAATAAAATATATAAACATTGTCCCTTTACATATATGTATATATCAATATTTTCTTTTTAATGTCGTTCATGCAATTTCTTCGTATTTTATTTTACCTTTTTCCAATATATTATTGATCATGAATGAGAGAGAGAGAGAGAGAGAGAGAGAGAGAGAGAGAAAGAGAAAGTATGCGCGTGTATGTGTGTGTGTATGTATCAAGAATATTTGTCCAAGGACATATCTAATGATAATCACGAAATTGATGATACGAATCGATATCTGTTTCAGGGTCAACTCATTCTGAAGGACAATAACGACAAGATAAATCAGATATATTATTTGTGGATGGTCAGAGGAAACTAGGAAGTTTACTATAATAGCTCCTAAACGAAGAAGAAACTTTCGAAATAGAGAGAACAGATAGATAACAGTTTTCAAACTGTCCTCAAATCTCGTATTCTCATCTCGAAACGTATTGTCGTCTCGTCGAACAAACGAAGTTTAATTATGAACGAAAGAAAGACGAATGTTGTCCTTTCTATTATCATAGTTAACTGTTCGATTGCTCAATGACGATCGATTTTTCTTTTTTTTCTTTTTTAACATCGCTTAGAAATTTTTTGGAACAATCACGCGTTCAAATTATCGACATTATCTATACTGATCGAGCACTGATAAAAATATGAGATGATTGTGAAATTTTAAGTGTTTTTTTTTCTTTCTCCTTTTTTTTTCTTAAGATATTGTAAGTCAATCATTGTACGATGATCATTCATCCGAACAAATTTGATGCGGTGATTGCGTGATGATTATGATGAAAGAATTTCTTTATTTGTTTCTTTTTTTTAAAGATGCATATATATATATATTTTTTTTTATTTTATTTTGGAAGGGACACACATTCTCTATCAAGAACAATATTTTATGAACTTACCTACAATAATTTTCTGTTCATGTTTCAGGATCCTACGATCATCATGGATGAAGAACGACGATTTCGAGCAGATATACATGCGAGCCTGAAATACGTGAGAGATATTGCTTTGGAAGCTGCGTTTCGAGTAAAACGATCTTTGCGATAAGTTACGAAGATCTTTCGTAATAATTAAAGATCATTACGATTAATTTCGTGCGAGTTATCGCTTTCGCGTGATCAAGAGATCTATGATCATCGTGTTTAATTGAAATTGTTTCAATAGGCAATCTTCGAAATTTAATTTGGTTTTTTCTTTTCTCTTTTTTTCTCTCTCTCTCTCTCTCTCTCTCTTTGTTTTTTTTTTTTTTTTTCATAAACGGATATGTATGCAGCCTAGTAAATCATTTAAATGAACAATTTACAAGAATTATATTGATTATTTATTTTGCATTAAATCGGTCTATATTGTAAGAGAAAAAAAAAAGAAAAAACATAATCAATTTTCATAATCATTGACTCTATATTTGTACGTATTATGTATACTGTGAATCGTAATAATTTTTACATCTTTTTCTAATCTCCTTTCTTTTCCTTTTTTTTTTCCTTTTTTGGAAAATTTGCACTTTCATGCAAAATAAACTATTCATATTAGCTTATCGTAAATGTTTTATTTAAAAAATTTTTCTTTTCTTTTTTCTATCTCTTATATTATTTTAGAAATTGTATTTTCAATAGATCTTTTGGTAAAAGATCATCGTTAAAGTATCCATTAGAATGTCTTGTCTATTATTATTATAATTACAGTTCAATTAATATCGTCCCATATGAATTTTGATTTCAGAAATTCTTCAATGAGATTATTGCAACGATTCGTATCGGGGGTATCCTTCAAATGTAATTATATATATATATATATATATGTGCCTCTATAGAATATATAATAATTAAAATTTTAAATAGATTACTTACTTATATTAAAAATATCACAAAAAAGAAACAAGAGGAAATTAGCGTATTATTATTATTATTGTTATTATTATTATTATTATTATTATTATTGTTATTGTTATTATTATTATTGTTATTATTATTATTATTATTATTATTATTATTATTATTAATAGACATATGAATATATAATTGAAATATAAAAATTAATATGTTTAATATATAATAATATAATTACTCAATCTATGCACAAAGGAGCATAAGATAAAAAGGAATGGAGAATGTCTGATGACTATGTGATCTGAAACAACGATATCTCCGATTTTTTCTAATCGTCCCTATAAAAAATGGACGATTTTTTAAAACGACCTTAATTTTCATCCTCCTTTTCTTTCTTTTTCATCTTCTGTTTTTTCCTCTCTTTTTTCTTTTCTTTTTCTTTTTCTCTTCTTTTTTTTTTCTTCTCAATTCTTTTCATAAATCTAACTTGGACGAATCATCAAGTCATACGATGATTGTTGAATAATTAACGGTTGCAATTAAACGATCGTTTGATCTTAGACCTCTCCAAACCAGAAAAAAAGAAACAAAAATTATTCTTATTTTTATTTTCCAAACGACTAATCACGTAACAAATCTTTCTTACTAATTCCAATTTTACTGCAGACCGAAGAAAACTGTAAAACGATATTCGACGAATTGTATACCTATATATATATATAAAGAAAAAATTATGAGATTTCACTAAACCCCAACCACATCGTTCGAGATATATATGCGAGTGAGAACAAAAGAAAGGAAGAAAAAAAGAAAATAGAATATTTCTAAGCAATATCCATAGATTTGACAGAAATATACCAAACATATCATTGTTCCGGTTTATCCAACATCATCAACAACCCACCCCCACCGCCCCACCCCAAAAGAAAAAAAAATAGAAAACATTTAGGATACTTCTAAACAACATCACGATTAGATCGAGATATCTAATAAACATATGTCAATACTACATTTTATCCTCAACCCCAATACGAATGATTATATATTTATTTTTACATAGTGTACATACAGTTATATACAGTGGTTGTTAGAAAAGTCCTTCTTTCCTTTTTTTTTCTTTTTTTTTTTTTCTTTTTCATTTTCTTTTTCTCTCGTTTCTCGACGGACACCATAAGATCGTGAGATTTTTTTTCTCTTTTTTTTTTTTTTGTTTTCTTTTGAAAAGAGTATCCTTTCTTTTTTCTTTCACTCTTAAATTATTTCACGTTTATATATATATATTTTTTTTTCTTTTACATTATTTCTTTTCTCTGTTTTTTTTTTTTTTTTTTTTTTTTTTTTTTTTTTTTTTCTTTCGTTCTTCTTTCTATTACGCGACAAAAGAGAAAGGACACGATTTCGAGTTCACGCAATTACTAATCGTCTATCCTCATATTTTATTTTTTCAGATTTAAGAGCGTTGGGTTACATAAGTTGCCAGAAGGTCACCTATCCCTGCAAGAACTGCGGCAAGGTCTATCATTATTACTCAAGTTTGGCTAGGCATCTTAAACACGAGTGTGGGGTCGAGCCGAAGTTTCATTGTCCGTTGTGCCCCTACAGAACGAAGCATAAATCCAGCTTGAACACTCATCTCAATGGGAGACATATGAAATTGTTAAACGAGTTTTACGCATTGCCAAACGGGAACAAATTGTCTTCGTCCATGAATGCAACAAATTAGGAAGAGAACAAAAAGAAAATTAACTTACTCGTCAAAAGCAACAATAAGCAACAGCAACAACAACAATAATAATACAACCAACAAAAAAGAAATAAGAAATAATAAAAACAATATTGTTAGGATTTTCATTGATTAGAAGTATCATCATCGATTAGCCTTAGCTTGCCTAGATCTCCAAAGCGAGTTTTATATTTTATTTCTGCCATAGTTGTCATTTTAATAGAGTTCATTAATAAAGATTATATATATATATATATACATACATATGTATATATACATATACGTATATATATATATATCAACATTGTACATATAAATAACGTTCGTTATGTAGATAGATCGATGATATATACATATGTATGTGTCTTTTTATGTATATAGGTAGTACGGCTTTGATACACTGTGACGATCGTGAAGATATACGAGATATATATATATATATATATATATATATATATATATATATATAAATGAAAATATTGTTTATACATTATAATCATTATTATATTACATGCAATTGTTCGTAACTAATATCTATTTGTTGAGAATTTAAAACGACGATAGAGAGATATTATTAAATTTTTGATGATACTAAATGGTATCCAAGAAATTTTGTATCATTCATTTAGTTTGAGAACAATACTAATGCTTACAAAAAAATACCTTTCTTCTTTCTTTCTTCTTTCTTTCTTTCTTTCTTTCTTTCTTTCTTTCTTTCTTTCTTTCTTTCTTTTTTTCTTTCTTTCTTTCTTCATTTCTCTTTTTCGTATGAACATTTTATCGATTAATAGTTTGTTTCTCTCTCTTTTTCTTTTTCTCGTCCTTTACAGATTGTTTTTCTCTTTTAATATATAAATTAAGTAATAATAATTAATATTAAGTTAATAATTCTATAATAAAAAAAGGAAGAAAAAATCACACACACATACACACATACACATACACATACACACAAGTGTCAGTCCAATTCCTATTCGCGTTAGGTACTCTAAAATAAATTTAGAATATATAGGAGAAAAAAGAAATCTCCCACCCCGAAAAAAAAACAAAGAAAAAAAGGAATACAAAAAATGATGATGATGATGATGATGATGATGATGATGATGATGATAATAATGGTAATGGTATATCGCGTGCGAGCTCTGTGTAGCTCAAAATAATCGAGAGAAATAAAAATTAAATAAAATATTCCCCCCTCCACGTCATCATACTCTACCGATCGTCCTCTGAACCGATCCTATCGTCAGGACGACCATTGAAAATCATTTTTCCTATATTTTTCTATTCTTTTCTTCTAATTTACTTTTCAGTCATGATCCCATTGACGGGACAAACAATAACTATTGCATTAAAGATTTCAATAAGTCATCTTTTCTTTTTCGTTTCTGTTTTTATTTTTGTTCTGTCAATCTATCTAATACCAAGCATTCATTTTTCTCCTACGATAATACCAATCCTAATCTAGATCAAAATATCACACTTGTTTTCTTGATATAATATTATAAGATTTTGAGAAAAAAAAGGAAAGGAAAAAAAAAACAAATAACATAGTCGCTGTAAATTAAAAAAAATAACATTTTTGATACCCGATCAGTCAATCCTTTCTCTCTCTCTCTTTCTCTCTCTTTCTCTCTCTTTCTCTCTCTCTCTCTCTCTCTCTCTCTCTCTCTCTCTCTCTCTCTCTCTCTATGTCCTCTTTCTCTACATACACACACATATATATTTATATACATACATATATATTATATATACATATATTATATATATATACAAGTGTATGTATGTATGTATATATATATATATGCACATATATATGCACATATATCCTATATATATTTTTACACACGCGTACGTATATATACATTTATCTATATCTAACATAAAATTCGCTAATATTTCAGAATGGATGTACAACTGTCCTGAGAGCATGATCGATCCACTGTCATTGCCCTTGGAAAGGAAACGAGAAAGAAGACGATCTAATAACAGGGTCATCGGTAACGAATTCTCCTGTCCACGTTGCAATCGTAGCTACAAAGTGAAGAGATCTTTACGACGTCATCTAATCGTCGAATGTGGCAAGGCACCAAAGTTTAAGTGTCCATATTGTGTACACCGTAGCAAGTACAAATCGAGTATAGCCAAACACGTACAGCATGTTCATCCGAACCTTTCATATCCGTAATAATATCGATTGACGAATTACAAATAATTCTACATATACGTCCAACTAATCCATAAATTTGTCCCTTGTCTCGTCTTCGTTCTGTATATTTTTTCTTTTTTTCTCATTTTCTTTTTTCCTTTTTCTGATTTTCTTTTTGTCTTCTTTTTTTTTCTCCTTGTCACGATATAACTCGAGTTGATTTAAATAATTATGAAATTATTAAATTAAGGATTACGTGGACGATACACATGAATATCAAATCTTGTTTGTTCATCGTGAAAAAACGTGTGCGTTGCTATTGGTGTTGATGGTGATGATGCTGCTGTTAGTGTTGCTGATGATGATGCTGCTGTTCCTTTCATTCTGTGTCGTCTGATTTTTGCTCACAAGGATTAAACAAAGAAAAAATAGAAGAAAAAAGACTATGATGATCTCTTATACGTAAAAAAAATACTTATATTATTACTATTATTATTATTATGATCATTGTTGTTGTTGTTACTATTATTACTATTATTATTATTATTATTATTATTATTATTATTATTATTATTATTGTTATTATTATCATTATTATTTATTATTTATTGTATATATAAAATAAGGTAAATAATGTGCGCGCGTGTATATGTGCATATGTATGTATGTATGTCCTGTCAAGCAATCTTTTTGTCTATAAGGTATTCTTGAATTTGATAATTTTATATGACACGTATAATTTTATTTACTTTCATTTTAACCCAAGGTAATTTGAAAAAAATCAACGGGAGGAATCAACGATCGATATATTTTTTTTATCAAAAGATCCAAGTATAAATAAATAAATAAATAAATATATATATATAAATAAATAAATATATATATATATACACACAAGTATGAATGTATATATAGTTATATATACATTTTTTTATACACGTTTTTATCTCAATGTTGCAGATGGCTCTACGTAATAATATTGAATTGATCTTGCTGCATGTGTCAGATATCTCGTGGTGATGGAGCACACAAAAAAAGAATAAGAAAAGAAAGAAAAAAGAAAAAGATAAAAAAAGAAGGAAAAGAAAAAAGAAGCAATAGAAACGAAAAAGATTAATAATTTCCTTTTGCATCCTTTGCATTGTATTCATATATTCGATATTTTTTGTTCTTGTTTCTCTCTTTCTATCTCTCTCTCTCTATCTCTCTATCTCTCTATCTCTCTATCTTTCTCTCTCTCTTTCTCTCTATTTCTCTCGTCGATAAGAGTTTTGTTTTTGAGGAAAAAAAAGACAAAAGTAACATGAAAAAAAAAAAGGAAAAAACAAAGACGAAGAAATGTTTAAGCGTCTCTCTTTCTCTCTTTCTCTCTCTTTCTCTCTCTTTCTTTCTTTAAACACTAACTATTCGCTCATACGTGATTACAGATTACGAGAAAAGGAAGATGTTCTACGTGACGAGTGGTAACCGTGGTGGAGATCGTAGAAGATCGCGCGGTCAAGGAAGATTCGCTTGCGAAAATTGTGATCGTCGTTATCATCAGGTAAAAAATCTAAGGAGACACGTGATAAACGAGTGCGGCAAACAGCCGAAGCATCAGTGCATCTTCTGCCCATACAGAGCGACCTACAAGTCTTATCTTCAGGTTCACATGATGAAACACGGGAAACAGGGATTTGTACCGCGCACTGCCAACACTCATAGAACTCATGACAATAACGGGAACGATGGGAACACGAAGAATTATTGAAACATCGATCGAACAAATCTAATTACACGAATGGTGACACGTTTAATGATACGGTGGTGAATATGCATCATCGCAAAGTGGATAAAATGTTTAATATGAAAAGAAAAACGTGATAGTACGAGAGAAAGAGAGATAGATAGATAGGTAGAGAGAGAGAGAGAGAGAGAGAGAGAGAGAGAGAGAGAGAGAGAGAGAGAGAGAAAGAGAGAGAGAGAAATAGTGATAGTCTGTCCTCGTTAAACAACGGATTCAAAGACATGAAAGAAGGAAGATAGACCAATTGAAATAATTATTTAATATTCTCTTAATCTTTTTCAATATCTTCTTAGCAATCCTTCGATATCATCGTTTAAGCTTCCGAACTTGTCTAAAACTTATATACTTACTCGGAAACTCTTCCTCCTTATCCCCCCTCATCTAAGAAAAAAGAAAGAAAGAAAAAAAGAAAGAAAGAAAGAAAGAAAGAAAAAGATTTAAAGTTTGTGAAAGTTGTTACACTTGCCAGGCCCGTTTATGGTAGTTTTGCTTGGGGGCCATGAACCTTTCATTCCACCCAACCCACTCGACTTCCCTCCCTCCGCTCTCTAATGAAGCGATCAATGAAGATTTAATAAAGTTTTAATTCAAATCTCGAAGGATCTACTGCTTTCATCGAAGTCACTTCTTCTTCTTCTTTTACTACTACTACTACTACTACTACTACTACTACTACTACTACTACTACT
>NC_057697.1:1230332-1272832 GCF_014466175.1 Vespula pensylvanica
ACTACTACTACTACTACTACTACTACTACTACTACTCTACTACTACTACTTCTATTTCTACTTCTATTTTTTCTATTTCTACTTTTTCTTCTTCTTCTTTTGTATCTTTCTACCTGGGCGTGCGTGTGTTCTATCTCCCTTCATATATGTGTCTCTGTACGTCGTTTTTATTCTCTTCTTCTTCTTCTTCTTCTTCTTCTTCTTCTTTTTCTTCTTCTTCTTCTTCTTCTTTTCTTTTCTTTTTAATCTTCCATCCCACATCCCTTTATCTCTTTTGTTTCTTTCTTTTTTTTCCCTTTTTTCTTTTTTCATTTTCTCCTCCGTATCGTGTCGTCTCCCTTTTCTTTTTTACTTTTTCATTTTTTTTTCTTCTTTTTTTCAAACTTTAGCAGTGAACAGACAAATATTAAATTATACATACGTCGGATCTCTCGAAGAAATATCGAAGGTTCTCTGCCCGATGGAAGTCTTCTCTCTGATATTATCGACTTGATTACGATTGTTCAGGCTCGTTTAATTAACCGAGAAACAATATATTTTTTTGTTTCAGCCGACACCAAGTACCTATTGACCGGATTGAAACATACATGCGGGACATGCGGGAAGACTTACAAGCACAAGCATCATTTGAAGAGGCATCACGATTTCGAATGCGGCATCGATCCAAAATTTAAATGTGACTTCTGTCCCCATCGTACGAGATACAAGGACAGCCTGACGAAACATTTGGTGGCTCGTCATCAACATCTTCTCGAACAAAATACACAGTACGGTTATCTACAACGGCAGAGTTCATCTTTTGATACGGGGACTACCGGGGATTTCAATTCTAATCAACACGTCCAAGGATCCGTCTTTACTAATTATCCAGAATTTTCCTAAGAAAGAAAAGAAAAGAAAAGAAAAGAAAAAAAAAGAGAAAAAGAAAAAAGAAAAGAAAAGAAACTCACGAGAATCTCCTCCAACATAAATTCCATTCGATACTACTTCCTCGTTCCTATCTTTTTATTTCTTTTTTTCTCTCTCGTTTTTTCTTTTTTTTTTTTTCTCCTTAATATTCCCCGTACGAAGCTGTAATACCTAATCGTTACTTACACCACATAAATATGTACATACTATTTGGGTTAAGGTTTATTTTACAACTGCAGTCCCGCAGAGCTTGCGTCTTTAATGATCCTTGTGCTGTATTATTATATTTTCTATACTCCGCAAACATGAAAATCGAGATCGAGGACGATTAATTCATTGTCGGAATTTATTGTTCGTTTATCCTTCGAGAAATTTTTCGTGTGTTACCCATTCCCCGTCGTCTCTCGATTGTTGTAGAGAAAAAAAAGTATATCAAAACGGTTTAAATAAATTGTTTTCTTTGCGAGTAAAGGGAAAAAAAATAAAAAGCACACAAAAAAGATAATAAAGCAAAAAAATAAATAAATCAATCAAAAGACGAACGTACGATCCTACTGTTTCTATCAAAAAAAAAAAAAAAAAAAACGAACGAACAAAAAATCAAAAAGAAAAAAAGAGAAAACAGTATAATAATAATAATAATAATAATAATAATAATAATAATAATAATAATAATAATAATAGTTACAATAACCGATTGATCTCTCCCTCTTCCTCTCAAAAGAAAGATGTGATACTACTTCAGGAATGATTATTTTTAACGATTCGATATCTAACGATGAGGATACTATCGATGAGAGTACTTCTAGGCTGTTTCAAATAATCTGCCAAGTTTGAAGGCATCGTAAAAGCATCAAAGGAGCCCAGAAGTTTTGATTAAGAAAGTGTCGTCATCATTAGATGCGAATGATGCGAATGAATTATAGGCGAGAGAAGAAGAGATTGAAAGAGCGAGAGAGAGAGAAAGAGAGAGAGACAGAGTGAGAGTGAGAGAGAGAGAGAGAGAGAGAGAGAGAGAGAGGGAGTGAGAACAAGAGAGAAAGTGAGAGAGAAAGAGAAAGAGAGAAAGAGTGAGAAAGAGTGAGAAAGAGAGAACTGTTAAGAATGAGCGTCATGGAAGTTTTTGCCTAATGGATTGAAATATGAACGGATTATTCCAGCTAAAATCGATTTTTCTTCATTTCTGGTTTACAGATACAGCTACGACCACCTACAGCTCGTCTAATTGGACAGTACCAACTTTACCATCAACGTCACGCGTGGTTATGTACACTAGATGTCTCCGATCCATGACTCTGACCGACGATCACGAACGTACAAGGCTTTGGGGTTCACGGAAATACATTTGCAACGATTGCCAAAAAACATTCGCGTTAAAGGCTTCTCTGGTAAGGCACAAGATGTTCGAGTGTAACAACAAAGAACAAAGGGATCGTCAATCGACGAGTCAAAAACAAAATCTCTTACAAAGTTCGAGTAATGGTCATTTGAGTGCTACTACAATCTCGGCTACGTCGTCTTCTACTAGTAAGACAATTACTACCAATATCATCGAGAGAAGAAGATCGACGAGCAGGCACGCTTGTCCAAAATGTAATCGATCCTATGCATTCTTCACTTCTTTATGGAGGCATCAACATTACGAGTGCGGAGTCGAGCCACAATTTATTTGTCCTATTTGCAAGGCCAAGTTCGCTCAAAAAAGTAACTTGGATCGTCACGTACGAACTAAACATTAGATATATACGTACATATATACATACATACATGCATACATACGTCAAACATACGTATATATATGCGTATATATATGTACGTAGATATATCCAGTCCTCAAACCGCGGAATTTCGTCTTTTTTTTTTTTTTTTTTTTTCATTCTTTTTAAGATCCTCGTAATTCAATTCAGTTTTAGACACGCATTTACAAAATGATGCGATCGATCGATCTCATGCATTTTTCGTTTTACCATGATGGCATCAATATTGCGAGTGCGGAGTCCTTTCAGTATTCATTTTTGTTTTAATTTTGATCGTCATCTATGAAATATGTATTAGATAAATATATTCATACGTACATACATATATACATACGTACATACATACATACATACATACCTACATACAATACATAGCACCGTATCATTTTATATCTTCGGAATACATATTAAGTGTCCCTGATATTCTAATATTTTTGGATAATGATCCATCGATCCATTTTGATCATATTCATTCATTAACCTATATTTACTTGATAGTTCCCTACTGAGAGAATTTTTCGAGTATGTATTCCAATCTGTCTATGTATGCTTGTGCGTATGTGAGTGAATCTTTAGCTAGAAGTATAGAGAACGGATTCATTGAATTAGGTATTTCAATTATGTTACTCCAATCGTCGGAGCCGATCGTTTTCGTTTGACTCGTTAAAAGGAAAACAAAAAAAAAAAAGATAGGAGAAAAGAGAAAAAGAGAGAACAAAATAGATAATACAGGAATAAGAAGTAAAGAAGAAAAAGTAATAGGAAAATAAAGGGGGAAACGTTAATTTTCCCTAATATCATTCTCGCCAAAGAAGAAATTTTCATTTTTTTTTCAAATTAGTCTACATAACGACAATTTTTTTATTGTAACGAATTGTCGTTATCGCCATGTTGTCATCCCGTTATCTCGTTGCTCTTATCGTATTCTATTATTATTATTATCATCATCATCATCATCATCATCATCATCATCATCATCATCATCATCATCATCATCATCATCATCATCATCATCATCATCATTATTATTATTATTATTATTATTATTTATTGAGAAAGAAAAATATTCGCTTGTAAGGCCGTCGAGCGCAAGAAAAAGAAAAAGAAGAAGAAGAAGAAAAAAGAGAAGAAAAAATTGTATTTATGCGGCTTGTAAATTAGTAATTAATAAAGATGAAAGAAAGAGAGAGAGAGAGAGAGAGAGAGAGAGAGAGAGAGAGAGAGAGAAATGGAGGAAATAAAGTTCGCTCGAAAATCAACTGCGTTTATTTCCTTCGTTATCATATATGACGTATCAATAATAACTTTATCTGTTGACTAATAATTATCAGTAGTAAATGGTAATACACCGGTGTAAAAGTGAAAATATCGGGAAATGGTTACTGTTATCAACGAATATGTAATGACGAGTAATCGTTGTTGACTCATTGGCTTGAACATTATCATTAAGTTCAAGTTCGACAGGTATTTGGATCGGGACCATTTTTACGATCGATTCGTGGTCGATCGTTTGTTGTGATGTTTGTTAAAAAGTGAAGGAAATATTTTGTATTTACTTTATCGTTGTTGTTATTGTTGTTATTGTGTTATTTTTATTTTGTTTCGTTTTTGTTTCATAGTTCGTTCGTTCCATTTGGAAACATCGACTGTACATCGTTCCTGTAATAATGTAATAATCGAGGTATTTATGAAATCAAAAAAAAAAAACAGAAATTAAAAAGAAAAAAGAATATATATATATATATATATATATATATATATATATATATATATAAAAGAATAAGATCAACGTAATAAATTGAAAAAAGAAGTGCATCGATGTAGAGTAATATCAAATTATTTTTAAAATTAATCGTCTGTGAATTATTTTCAGGTACAAGAAAATTCTTCTCACTGATCTGTCCTACGTGTTCAGTTAAATTCAACCATAGGAACAAGTTCCGACGGCATCTATTACAACATCACATGGTTTATCTCGCACCACGGTTCACCATACCCAGACGAATCTTTGATTGATCTTTAATCCCAGACGTAATGCAAATTTAAATGACTTCTAATTTATATAATTAGGAATTATGTGTCTAAAGAAGAAAAAAAGAAAACAAAAAAAAAGAGTTCCATATATATTAAAATAATATTAATTATTTCATATATTCCTTATCCCTAACAGCTAATCGGAGAAATAAAAAATTGTTAGTATAATATACGTGTATCGTATTTATCTCTCTCTCTCTCTCTCTCTCTCTCTCTCTCTCTCTCTTTTCTTTCTTTTTTCCTTTCTTTCTCTCCCTCTCTTTTTCTCTCTTTTTCTCTTTCTATGTAATAATGTTGAATATCATTATGATAATTTCAAGATGATCGATTATTATTTTTAGATTGTTCTATGCATCCTCAAGATGGCCCAATGCTTTGATAATCTTATGTTACACGAGCAGATTACAAGGATTTGAGAGGTAAAAATGATCGAAAAAAGGAAATTTGGAGAGAACTAATTCAATTTGTTTGTTTTCTTTTTTTTCTTTCTTTTTTTTCTTTCTCTCGTTTTTCTTTTTCAGATTCTTTAAGCAAGTACAAGTCTCGAAGATTGCATCGACAAAGGAAGAATCAACGTCGATATCAACGAAGAATCAACTTGAAGAGAATACTTTGATATAGAAATATAAAAATAAAAAAAAAAAAAAATAAAAGAAAGAAAGAAATCTATTCTCGAAGAAACTCGAAGAGAGTTGCCAAGTTAAATGAAGTAAATTATTAATTTCGTTAGAGAATTTCTTCTATGATCAACTAAATAAATATATACATATATATATGTGTGTGTGTGTGTGTGTGTGTGTATAAATATAAATATACATATACGCATACACACTCACACACACACACATACACACATACATACACACACATATATATATATATGTATATTATATGTCATTGAGAATATTAAATTATTCGTTGATCATCATTATCGTCAATCTATAAAATCGTCTAATCTTTCGAATAAATTTTCTGGGTTTATTGACAGATCGAAGATTCACATACGTAACACACGATTCCCAAAACACGCTTCTCTTCGCTGCACTCAATTCAAATGACAAGGAGAAGAATGAATTTAAAAAACAACAAAAAAGAAATGAAAAAGCACAACAACAACAAAAAAAATCAAATTGATATCCTTCTTAACGTAAAAAGTGGGTCAATGGTCCGCATTCATTCAGAATTTTCTTTTCTTTTCTTGTTAAACAGATTTGTCGAAGCCACGTTTCACCTGCGAAAAATGTGGACGAAGGTACACGATGCTTTGTAATCTACGTCGTCATATGAAGTGGGAATGCGGTGGGAAACGACAATTTCCCTGTTACTACTGCAGCTACAATTTCACACAAAAGACCAGTCTACAACGTCACCTGACAAGCATTCACAAACTTTATATGTAGTTTATACGATTGATTAATTGGCCTGATCTGTTGTTTTTTTTTTTTTTTTTTAGATGATACATCGTGTCTATCCTAAATTATCCATCGAATTTTATATTCCACGAAGAAAAACGAACGATCCTCTTTTATTCCCTAAATTCCTTTCATTTTCTTTTTGTTTGTTTTTTTTTTTATCTCTTTTCTTTTTTAATTTTATTAATGCTTGAAATATTTTTCTTCTTCTGACAGACTTATTGAACTACGAAAGAAGCAAAAAATTATGAGAAAATATCAATCGATGGTTAAAAATTCATCTATGACGAATTTGCGACGAAATTGAAAAAATACCGATGTACAAATTACCTATTGGCCAATCCGATATAGATTTCTATATGGTGTATATAATATCCCGATATATAAATATATAAATTAATAATAGTAATGAGATAATAATAATAGCAATAATAATAAAATCTTCTTTCGTTATTCCTTATTATTTCGAAAAATCGCAACAAGTTCTTATTTCTACGTTTTTATTAACGAAGTCATCATTTAAATTCGCATTTAAATTCGAATTAACTTGTCGATTCACTTTTTTCTTTTCCTTTTTTTAATGTTGGTGTATGTTGTTTTTTCTCTTCTTTTTTTTTCTTGGTGTCCTTCCAGGCTGGTCATAACAAAATTTTTGAATTTCTCCATATCCTTCATTCCTCGTTGGAATTGACATTGAAAGTATATTGCCGATGTGATAAAACATTATTAAGAATTAAAAATTTGTTATTGTGATTTGATAATATCTACGTGTGATATTACGTGTTTTTATTGGAAACAAAAAAAAAAAAAGAAGTAATGGATCATCAGTCATCAAACGAGTCATCTTTTGAAGAAACATTAAGTTTTGAAGAGTTTATAATTGAAGATATATGCGTTGAAGATACTTGTGCAGTGCCACTACAATATGAAGAAAATAATAAGTTTGGTTTTGGTGATCGTCATTGAAGAATTTTATCAAGAGGATCGATCGATCATTTGGATGTTATGATCCTTCTTCTCGAAGATTTATTTGGTCAAGTGAATACGAACAATAATTGTTATTTTTAAATTGAAATTGTTACTGAGATTAGAAATAATAGTAAAAAATGAGAAACAACGTAGTTCGATTCGTAATGTCTTAAAAAGTAATAGATCTAATAAAGTTCATACGAATGTTAGATTCTATGAGTGTTAAATAGTATTCAATCTATAGAATTTAAACGAAGTCCAAAAAAAAAAAAAAAGAATAAAGATAATGTTAATCGCTTCACGAAATGTTATCTATACTATGCTAATTTTTTTGACGTTTCTTCTACTTTTTCCTCATTTCAAAGTAATAATCGATTTTTCTTTCTCGACAAGCCTCCTGTTGTTTTTTTTTTTTTTTATTTATATTCTTATTATTTTATATTTTTATACAAGTATACATATATATATATATACTTTTGAAATAAATATATATATATATAAAGTATACATATGTATGTATATATATATATATTTATTTATTTATATATTTATTTTTCTCTCCCTTTTTTAAAAATATTGCCCTCTTTATCCATGTAAATAATTAATACGACAAAAATATACGTCGTGGAAGATCGATCCTGCATTTAACAAGTAGTACGTATGTATTATATAAAAAGGAGTATCCTTTTTCTCTATCTATCTCTCTCTCTCTCTCTCTCTTTCTTTATCTCTTTCTCATAATTTGAGATCTATTTTTTTTTCTTTTTTTTTTTATCTTCTTCTTCATTCGATACAATCTCTTGTTCTTTTCTTCTCACATTACATATACATACGTATAATCTGTCTTCTTTGTTAACAAACTTTATTTTTTTTTTTCTTAATCTCTAACTTTCGTATATGGCGAAAGAAAAGAAATAAAAAAAAAAATGGAAGTCCTCAATTTATATCTCTGTTCGATCTCTTATTTCAGGTTACATCAAATGCAAAACCGACAAGCCTTATATGTGTTCAAAATGTAACAAGGGATTCGCTTGTACCTATTCTATGAAACGTCATCAGAGAACAGTATGCGGTAAGATAAGGAACACCAACGGCCAATTTAAGTGTAAATGTGGAAGATCATACCCGAACAAGGGCAATCTAAAACGTCACGTTGTGAACGAGTGCGGCGTCGAACGAAGATTCTGGTGTTGTTTCTGTTTGAAAAGATTTACGCAGAACTCGAGTCGTATTAGACATTTGCGAAAATTTCACAAGGATCAATATGAAAAATTCTTAACTGGTAACAGCTCGATTGCTTCTCTCGCTAATGCGCACGATCTAACGAAAATGAAAAAAAAAATGAGATATTGTTCCTTTTAAAAAGAACATACCGACACACACAAAATCATTTTGTAACACTCTTTAGATATATATGTTTAAGGAGAGACAGAAATGGCGAGAGACAGGAAATGAGAGGCAGAGAGTGGAATATATAAGTTTAATTCAGGGTTGATGGGATACAATTGGGGAAAGTTGTCAATTATCACAAAAATATCTTTATTCGTCAGGAAAAATCCTTTTAAATACGCTATATATATATATATATATATATATATATATATATATATATATATAATGATTTTTCTTTTATCTTACTTTTTAAATTATATTAATACAATGATGTTAAATATTAAGGAATAAGTAGAAGTTCTTTTTAATTGTTTCTTTTTCGATTAAGAAAACAAGAGAGAGAAAGAGAGAGAACGGTCGTCAAAATCCAGGGTTGTGAAAATTTGTGATATAGGTAATTGTTAATTTATTAATGTCAATTTTATGTCGAGTCGCGGGGAATATAAAAAAAAAAAGAAAAGAAAGAGAGAAAGAAATAGAAGAAGAAAAAAAAATGATCCAGAAAAAAGAGTATTGTTGAAAGTGTGGTTCAATCACGTGCCTCATATCCGATATTGTACGATATAATATCGTAAATGAAACAAATATTATCGATATATTATTATTAAGTGTTACTTTATCGGAACTTGTAACTTTTGTTTATTACGACGGTGATGCTAAATTAAGGGTTAATTGAATATCCTTTTTCAGTTTGAAGTTTTTATTAAGAAAATAGAAGAGAGAGGGGGGAGAAGAAGGACAGAAAAATTTATTTTATATCGTTAGACTCGAATGTGTCTGTCCAGTGGCGGATTAGAAATTTTTAGAAATAATTCATTTAATCAATTTATAATTAATTATAGGTATAAGAAATTTTTTATTAAGACTATTCATTCGTAAAGTAAATCGATTATTAAGGATAGATGTATTTTTGTCGTTTTAATTGTTTCTCTTTAATTATTAATGTCATAAATTAATAAAAATTAATAGTATTGTCTAAATACGATTATAATCATCGTTAATAACGATTATATATCAATTATTATTAACTAATCATTAAATAAGATTACTCTATTTGCGTAAATCCCGCCGCTGGATATATCTTTCTTAAAATTTTATAAACGAAGCAAGTATGATAATTAGATAATTCTTATAAGAGATAAGAACGAAAGAAAAAAGAAAAGAAAAGAAAAAAATTAAGAAAATTTTTAATGCACCTACGAAAATTGTCTATTAAAATTAAAGAATTAATTTTTTGGCTGTGCTCATCACCGTCGCGTCGTCGTTTTTGTTTATTGCGCCATTTTTTCTAAAAGGAATAAAAGAAAAAAGGAAAAAGATTTCAATGACAAAAAAAAAAAGAAGAAATAAATAAAAAAAAAAAAAAGAGAAAAAACGTTAGAAACGCGGCGAATTAGATTTGTACGTGGATTGTGATCGTTGTTAAAAATAAAAATAGAAAAAGTATATTTGCGTGGGAGAAAGAAAAAAAGATAATGAATTAAAGAAAAATTAAAAAAAAAAAAAAGGAAATTAATAAAAGAGAGAAGAAAAATCGAATGCATCAAGAAGATGGAAAGAAAGAAAACATATTTTATATTTTTGCTTTTCTTTCTATCTCTCTATCTCTTTTCTCTCTACCTTTGCTTTTTCTTTTTTTATTTTTTTATTCGTTCGGCGAGATCGAATTGTTACGAACCAACACTAATATTTGATACGATCGAAAATTAAGATTGAATTTAGATTTTAGAATTAGTTCAATGTTGTACATGCATATATATATATATATAATATATATATATATAAATAAATATATACCTACATATACGTAAATACACCAATTATTGTAAATCGCACATTAATCGTTGCGATCGCGTTTTCGTATTATCTATTTGTTTAATAACTATACTCGTGTGCCTTTTTCTTGCGTCCATACGAAGCATCAATAATATATGTGTATATACATATATACATACGTACATACATACATATATATATATATATATATGTATGTATGTATGATGCGTGTATACCTAACATCTTGTAGTCGTATAGTCTATCATTAAGTTTATCATTGTCTTTTTAAAACTTTTTTTTTGATTTTTATCGATCGAAAAAAAAAAGAAAGAATATAATGGAGAGCCTAACACTCTTAGTTCGTCTCTATTTTTCTCTCTGTTGGTAGTACAATATATAAATTTTAAGTGTTTTATTGTTTTCTGTAGTATAATTCTATATGAAACATATTAAAGAAATATATTAAACATAGGTATGGAGAATAAAAAAAGAGTTTATAAATAATTGAAAAGAAATAAAAAATAAAATTAAAAAAAAAAAAAGACAAACAAACCAACAAAACTAAAAAAAAAAAAAAAGAAAAAGAAAAGAAAATAAAAATACAAATAAGATTGTCCTTCTCTAATCTTTCGTTTATATGATAATAATGAATAATATGTATGTTAAACAATAATTTCTACTTGGGAATAAATTTGCATATTAAATGATTACATGTAATATTCATATATCACTTGTGTAAACGTTCTCGACAAAATGAAGGAGGGAGAAGGAGGGGGAGGAGAAATGGTGAGGTGTTTTTTTAACGAGGAAAAGAAATAAAATGGATAAATGAATAAACAAATTAATTAAATAATTAACTAGTTAATCGATTAATTAATAAAGAAAAAGGAAAAAGGGGAATAAATAAGATGAAAAGAATTAGGAAAGGAAAAGATAAACAAGAAAATGAAAAAGAAACTGCAATCAAAAAAAGAAAAATCACAAAGAGGTGTAGAACGGCGGAAGCAGTTTACAAAATAAAAAAAAAATAAAAAAATAATAAAAATAGAGTCGAAGCCATCGAAGCAAAGAATTTCAAACGACGTAAAAAATGAAATTGAAAAGTAATAAAAATAAGCGTACAAATATTATTAAAAATAAATATGAAAAATAAAACGTGCAATAAACATATAAACAGACATGTGATATACAGCATTGGTAATAATGTTTCAGTCAAGGGTGGCCTCTATTGCGACCTTCTACCTGCGGACGTTTGGAGAGAGTGCAAGGATCATCTTCTCTGTCTGAAGTGTTCGAAACGTTATAGCGACTGGAGGAGTTTGAGAAAGCACATGAATTTCTTCTGTCAGGTGGAACCGCTATTTCCTTGTCCTTATTGTCCGCATAGAGCGAGGATCTCGACCTTACTCAAGTATCATATAGTACGCGAGCACACGGCCTATGTGTCGACCGATAAAATATGTTGACCACGAAAAAAGAAAAGGAAAAGAAAGAAGATAAAACAAAGATACAAACGAACGAACAGAAATTGTTATCCTATCGAACGTTCAAAAAGAAGTGAGAAAAGAAAGAAAAAAGGAAATTTTTCCTGAATTTTTTTTTTCTTTTCCCGTTTCCTTCCCCTAACACTCGCATCCCTTGACTCCTTTTTATATAAGCTACGAATTGCAAATAAATTTTTGTTTCGTTTTTTTAAAAAATTAAATGTTTTTAAAAGTAATATATATATATATATTGCATTTTTAATGGATTTGTTGTGTTTGTAATCTTCCCCTTCGTTGTATTAGAAAGTAATTAGTCAATAAAATTTCTCGTTTATATAGATTGTCTATCTGTCTTCTTTTTTGTTTTCTTTTTTGTATACGTTCAATCACGGATTGATATGTGATAGAGAATTTCCGTTCGTTGTTCTTCTTGTTATTGTTATTGTTGTTATTGTTGTTATATTTGTTATGTAAATTAAAATAAAATTATCGATTCTATTCCTACATTTTCTGAATGCATTTTAAATGTTTAGAACTATCGTTTAATGTTCAATAACAATATTAATATCTTGGAAGTTTCACGTCATTTTTATTACCGTTTAGTTATAACAATTTCCTCGTTGTATTTTACTTTGACCAAATCGACGAGAAAAAAAAAGAACAGGGTGTAGATGGAGAAGAAGAAGAAGAAAAAGAAGAAGAAGAAGAAAGAAAAAGAGAAAGAAAAAAAAAGAAGAAAAACTAAAAAAGAAAATAAAAGAAAGAAATAAAAAAAAAAAAGAGAAAAGACATTATTTTAATCAGGTAATCGTATCTCTAACGAGAAGGTATCGTGATCGATTGAGATCATATATATATATATATATATATATATATATATATATATTGTTATAAATGTATTTGTGAAATTGTTTAAATTAATACGGGATCTATTGAATAAGAATAAGTTGAAAATGTGTTCGTATTTCGAGTTCGATTTCTGTGAATTGACTTCGAACGAATAATAATATACTATAATCGTTATACTAATACTATAACATCTAACTTTTTTTAGGAGCCGCGTCAATGCAGAAAATGGAAGATTCGTTTGGCACATCGGAACATTCTGGAAGGTCAACATTCGTATGTCCAAAATGTGGCAAAGGATACACGAGGAAGGCTAGTCTCCAACGTCATTTAAGTACCGGATGCGGTACACCACCGATGTTCTATTGCAACGTTTGCGGATACAGGACAAGCAGGAAGGACATATTATTGAGGCACATGAGACACGTCCACTCTAGATCGCAAATCTAATTTATCAGATTATTCTATTCTTCTTTCACGAATTACTGACAGAAAAGAGAAAGAAAGAAAGAGAGAGAAAGAGAGATGGAGAGAGAGAGAGAGAGAGAGAGAGAGAGAGAGAATGAGAGAAAAAAAGAAAGAAAAAAAGAAAGAAAGAAAGAAGAAAGAAAAGATAGATCTATAGACAGCTAAAATGAAATAATGAAAAAAAGAAAATTTATAAATCTATTATAATTATTCGTTAGATATTTACATTATTGATAACATACTCGCAATAGTATGACCAGACGTACCCTTTGGGGAATGGGCTTTGTTAATTGTTCGAAATTATTATTATCATTATTATTATTATTTTATTATGTTATTATATTATTATTATGATTATGATTACCATCATTATTGTTATTATTTCGGTTATACCAATCTACGAGAAAGGATTACAACACGACTTGATCTACCGAAACATACCTGCATAAGTAATTATAGTATACCTACATACCTATATAAAAGACTTTTTTTAGCTCACACAATTTCCAGTTGTTTTTTGTTTTTTTTTTTTTTAGTTTTATTTACTTACTTCTTTTTTTATTTTTTGCTCGTTTCTTGTTTTTCTCTATTTTCCCTTTTTTTTCCATTTATTTTATTCTTACACATCAAGATTAAATTCTCTTATATTACACATATGTATTTCCCGTATCCGAATCCATTACCTTCGATCTCCGAAATGAACTTTCTGTAATTTACAATTAACTTATATATATATATATATATATATAAATATATATACATGTACATATATATATATATATATATATATATATATATATATACATACGAAAAAAAAGAAGAGAGAGAGAGAGAAAGAGAGAGAAGGTTAAAAAAAAGAAAAAAAAAATAGAAAATCATCATTTTGATCCATATTCGAAGAACGAATCTCTCTATTCGTCGAACTTTCTCTTCATAGTTCTTTTCGTTGTTCTGTTTCAGGAACCTGGAACATACGTGGCTATTGGAAGAGTAACAAATACGATGTTAACCTACCTAAATGTGTACCCGATCTAATCGAATCTAACATGGATCAAGATAATACGGAGAAGATTAATACAGTCTACAAGTGTAACGTGAACAAACACATATGCAACTTTTGCGAGAAAGTCTTCCCGTTGAGGGGTCTTTTAAAAAGACACATACAAGTCGGCTGCAAGATGAATCCACGTAATTCGCATTTCGTTTGTGGATTTTGTCAATATACGAGCATGTACAAAGCGAACATGGAAAGGCACGTTAGAAATGTTCACGACACCGGCAATTCTAAATTCCGTTGCGACTTATGCAATTTTTCGAGCAATTATTCCTTCTGCGTTAGAAGACACATGAATACGTTTCATCGTAAATCGAATGATCTGCAACAGCTATGAATTACGAAACGTCTTTTTTTTATTTTTTTTTTGTTATTTTCTTTTTATTCTTCTTCTTCATCTTATTTTTCTTCTTCTTCTTCTTCTTCTTCTTACTCTTGTTCTTCTTCTCGCTTTTTTATTTTTATTTTCTATTTTTTTTTTTTTTTTTTTTTTTTGGGAAGAATGGAGTGGGACGAACGAAGGAAACTGAAATTAGATTTCGAAGAAATCTTTTCTATACTCTCTCTTCTTCTTCGTTTGTTTCGTTTTCCTTTTTCTTTCTTTTTTTTTTTTTTTTCTTTTCTTCGAAAATTCGAGCAAACTTTCGACGAGCTTCCATGATAAAACGAACGATCTAGCGTTCTACGATGGCTATGAGCTACGAACGATTTTATTTTTATTCTTCTTCTTCTCTTTTTTTTTTTTTTTTTTATTTTATTTTATTTCGAGTGATAAGATGGATAGAAAAATTTTATTGAGAATTATCGAAGACCAGTCGAAATCGTTCGATTTAAATGTATGATATTTTATTTGATCGAAATGGACAATATATATATATATATTTTTTTTTTTCCTGTAAACACTTTTGTAGTGTTGAATATTTAAAAAATTACTTCTAATTTCAGTATATCCAATTGTATATTCGGTATTAGATTAATTAACATTTTTTTTCATCCTTGTTTTTTCTCTTATATACGCGTGTATATGCTGCCTGTTTATCGTTCTCAACGATGTACCTGGTGAACGACACCATTTTTCTATAAAACGAAATAAGTATTAATTATAATCATAACGAATAGTAATCGCGTAATGATAATTACCGATAAGAAAACGCGTATTTTTAATTAATTAAAAATATACGTTTGACAATGTACAGGATGTAACATTATTCTAATTACTTAGAACATTTTTCTTTTATTTTTCTTTTTTCTTTTTCTTTCTTTATATTCCTTCCTCTTTTTCTTTCTTCTTTTTCTCTTGGAAATTAATTAATTTATATCAATTAGATCTACGAAATCAATTCATTATCACAATTCTATGTAATTATAATTAATGAACAATTAAAGACGTTACGATTAATTAGAACATCCTGCACAAAGCTTTCGCATAAAACATTCCTTGCTTGGCAAAATCAATTAATCGATTTTCTCAAACAAATCTTTAATATTTCATTCATCGTGATTATGCGATTAGAAAATTATTGTTGATCGATATACTTACTTTGTTAAGTACTCGAGATTATACACTTTAGAAAATATATAATAAATGATATATATATATATATTATTATATAAAAGAAAGAAATAATATTTCAATATATGCTTGAAGAAGAATTTAAATGCCGCATATGTGTGTGCGCGTGTGTATGTGTATATATATATATATATATAGACGAAAGTTTATTAATTAAGTTATTGTAATAAATTAAATGATGATCCAACAAGAGAAAAAATAAATAAACAAAACTATATATATATATGTGTGTGTGTGTGTGTGTACGTATGTGTGCGTGTGTGTGTCTGTGTATGCGTGTGTGTGTAATTTAACGCATACGAAAAAGAAAACAAATCTTTTTATAATATTATTTGCAATATTCGGACATGAGTCCAATTTAATTGATTGTCTGTTTTATTTAAGCCAAGCATACTTAGATTTATTCAGTTTTTAATAAACACAAATCGTTTATCAACAAATGTGTAAGGAAAACCATCTTTCTCTTTCTCTCTCTCTCTCTCTCTCTCTTTCTCTCTTTCTCTTTCTCTTTCTCTCTTTTTCTCTTTCTCTCTTTTTTCTCTCTCTTTCCTTATCTCTCTCCTTTTTATGTATATACGTAAACACATATTATCCTCGAACGTTTTCAAAATCTATTGTTAATAAATTTCCTAACTAAAAATTAATATATACATACATACGTACATACATATATATATATATGTGTGTATATTTGTGTGTGTGTGCACGCGTGTATGTGGATGTCATGTGATTTAAAGTTTTGTTTCAGGATATTTCGACGAATGAAAGAACAAGGAGGGGACTACACAAGATATCGATAAGTCTTAAACGATAGAACGATTAAAGTAAACGTATTATGTATTTTAAAGTATACATAAATACGTACACAAATACATAATACATACATACATACATATATGCATACATACATGTATACATTCATATATACATGGATACATACATAAATACGTACATACAGATCGATTTTATTTCTTTAAATATTTCTTTGATATTAACAAAAAATTAATAATAAATAATTTAATTAAAATAAAATAAAAAATAAAAATTATGAAAGGAGAAGGAAAATCTTCTTAACAAAAATTGATTTTACTGTTTCAGTACCGTCGTCATGGCCGGTCAAGAACATCTATGGTTACGATACGAGCAATGGGATTTATTTGATGAACAATCAACAACATTACAACAACGATCATCAGTCTGATCAACCGTATCAACAACAGCAACAACAACAACAACAACAACAGCAGCAGCAACAACAAGAACAACAACAATTATATGGCGATAAGAGGAATGATTTACGAGAGAGAATATTTACGTGTCCCGATTGTAGAAAGTCTTATGCCGTTTATAGATCATTATGGAGGCATAGAAAATTCGAATGTATTAATGCCAAACCGAAACTAGCATGCGACTCGTGCCCTTACAAGAGTCCTCACAAATGGTGCATAGAAAATCATAAGAAGAAGCATCACATTAATTTTATACAGGATGATCCATTTAATTGGAATCATTTCAATGAGACTAAAAACAAAATCTAGGATTTTTCTTTTTATCTTTTATTTTCTTTTTTTTTTTCCTTTTTCTCTTTCTGTCGCTTTTCTTTGCTTTCCTTTTATTTATTTTTCCTTCCTTTCATTCACCTTTCTATCCTTAATTTACAAAAATATTTTTTATTTACTAATTATAAACGACCAAAATTGAGATAAAAATTGTGTGACAAGAACTTCGTTCGATTTTTGCTGGACTGTTAATGCTTTCTTTCTATCTATCTATCTATCTCTTTTTTTGTTATAATTTATATAATATACTGGGTGATTTTCTTTTTGTTTAAATAAATTTTGGCAAGTAGTTTCGAATACGTTATTATTGTTTTTATTGTTAAAAATTAATTATTACTATTGTTTAATAATTACTTACAAAGATTTTATATGTTATTATTATTATTATTATTATTATTATTATTATTATTATTATTATTATTATCGTTGTTGTTGTTGTTATTATTAAAATGTTAGATAAATTATAATACCTTCTTTTCGAAGAGATATCACTCGATCATCTTTTATTTTTCTTTTTTATACCATCAAAGCGATTAGAATCATTTTGTCATTGCCTAAACAGAATTAAACAAATATCTAGATTAAATTATTCTTGAAAAGATGAACGAATCGATATCGATATCGACATCATTTTTTAATGAATCAGCCATGTTGCATACATAATTGTAATTTATATTCTTATGTTATTATATGAAATATAATATATATATATATATATATATATATATATATATATATATATATATATATATATATATATATATATGAAAGGAGGCTAGTGTTTAATTTAAAAAATTAAAAAATAAAAGAAAGAAAAGAAAAAAAATATAAAAGGAATCGAATTAAACATTTATATATTAATATTATATAAAAATTATTTTTTTTTCTTTCTTTGATATACAATGAAAAATCTTATGTATATGATTATATATAAAACTTTCGATATTTTATTGTAAAATATATCATGAAACATACGTTATTAGCGAACATTTTATTTTATATATATTTTATGTGTATTTACCAATAAAAGAAATTATATCTTTTTTTTTTTTTTAGATCTTATCTCACGTGATAACGTAAAGCGATTATAGCAATTAATTACATAGCAATTAATTAATGAATAGTTTCTCTGGACATATGTATATATACTTTTATTTATTATTAAGCCTTATACAATTAAAAATAATTTTTAGTATAGTTTATTTTATAGTTAATGTTTTATACATAATTATATATATATATATATATATATATATATATATATATGTATATGTATATGTATATACAAACACATACATTATTGTTATTTTTATATATTATATAATACATAATATTAAAATATACATGTATATTTGATATAATATTTGTTTTAGATAAGAAGAAAGGACAATAGTGATTTTCTATCGAACATTCAGGAAAGGACAAATTTTTTTTTGAAATCCTTATACTGATCAATCCAACGTTTTCTTTCTTTTTCAGATAAACGACAAGACGTATGGCAAAAGAAGGAAGAAATCAAAAAAGAAATATTCTAATAGAATAAAATACAGATTGCATTACTTCGACAAGATGATACTTCTGCAAAATATGAGAAATATTCTTCTCTTTTTTTTTTCTTTTCTTTTTTATATTAATCAGACACAACTCTGAAAAACTTGCAATTTCTCCTTTCTTTTTTTTTTATCCCTCCCACCATATATATCGATACTTCTTAATTCTTGTAAAAGTATCGTTTCATTGGTATGATCTATTAAGGCACGTGTGATCAATTGATAAATAAATATTACAATTATAAATATTCCAGAAAGGAAGAATACAACAATCGGACTTTATAATAATATTTTCTATTTTACGATATTATTGTCTTGCTTTCTTCTTTCAGTTCCTCGAATTACGTTCACATAGTCGCGTATTTCAAGATACGTATTCCCTTTTATTACCCTCCATCCTTCCTCCCCTTTATTTTCGGAGTAAGAATCCCAAAATAATTTCTTACAGAAAAAAAAGGTAAAAGAAGGAGAAGAGAAAAAGAAACTCGAGAGTCGACGAACTTTAAATCAAAATGGATTCATTCCAAAAAAAAAAAAAAAAAAACAAAAAAAGAGAGAATGGAAAAAAAAGTATATCATAGCAACGTAGATTAAAAAGAAAAAATATAGTAATAATAATGATAATGATAATGATAATGATAATAATAATAATAATAATAATAATAATAATAATAATAATAATAATAATAATAACAATAATAATAATAATAATAAATATTAATAATAAATAATAAACAGAAGAAGGTCTCTTGATTTATACGACACGTGCTTTTCTCTTTATCCCTTAGTATTTAAAAATATACGTGAGAAAAAAAGGAAGAAATAAAGAAAAATCGACGAGTAAATAAAAGAATAAATAAAAAAATAAATAAGAATAAAAAAGAAGCTAAGTGAGAGGAGCGTGTCTCACAGGTGTTCATCATCGAACAAACGAACAAACGAACAAACAAACAAACAAACAAACAAACAAACAAACAAACAATTATAGAAAAATGTCTGTTCTAAATTTAGAAATAATCGTTTATCGACTAATCTGAATCGTTTTGGTTCCAGCTTACCGGAAGATGTACATGGGGGATCAAGTTCTTGGTTACACCTGTACGATGTGCAGCAAGTTCTACAAGATGTGGAGCAACTATTTGAAACACAAATGCGAGCCACCGCAGTTCAAGTGTCCGTTGTGCCCGTTCGCCGCGTTCAAGGCCTTCATCCTACATGCTCATCAAGCCGAACAACATTTCAAGCGAACCTCACCGAACACCTGAGATATCATAATATCGAATTTATTCGATATCGAACGAAGAAGGATCCAAGTGAATTTGCCTTAAAAAAAAAAAAAAAAAAAAAAAAATGAAAAGAAAGAACAAAAAACGTGCAAGCAAGTACGCACGCACGCACGCACGCACGCACGCATACATATACACACATATACACGTATACACACGAAATATATACACGAACATACGCGCGCGCGCGTGAAAGAGAGAGAGAGAGAGAGAGAGAGAAAGACAATTATTATTTCGTGTCGAATGTCATGTCCTTTTGAACATTTTCACTCGTGTTCCTTTCGTTCTTTTTTTTTTCTGTTTTGTTTTATTCCTTCTTTATTTTTTATTTCTTTTTTTATCCTTTTTTTTTTATTTATTTTTTTTCCCTTGACTTTTGATCGATAACCGATTAATGTATTATATAGATAAGTATCGATATCACGGGACAAAAGTTCCTAGATGATAACGAAGAGATTCTAAAGTAAGAAAATTAAAAGAAAGAAAGAAAAATAAATAAATCAATAAAAGAAAAGTTAATTCGCATAAATGTCGCGATAAAGTATAAAGATTGATATTTTAAAATCTCTTGAAGAACTTTTTGTTAGTTTGGTTCATCATTCCTACGCGTAATTTTCAATCCGTGCTTTCGATACTTGTCGATAAATTCGAGATAATAGTTATCACTCGTTATCACTCGTTTACGTGATAAATACGAGCTGAGTGGAGCTCAATGGTCCAACATTAATTTTCTCATTCATTTCCTTTTCTCTTTTTCTTTTTTCTTCTCTTTTTTTTTTTTTTTTTCTTTTTTCTTTTCTCTTTTCTTTTCAAGTTCGCATCGTCAAATCAAACCTGCCAAATCGTATATAGTAAGTAGAAAGAGTTTTCAAAGGAGCTCCTTTCGAAGTTGGTTCTCTATATACATATAATTTCTCGCGTTGATCACACGAATGTGACGTGTCGTCGTAATGTTTGATAGTTCCTAATGAAAGCAAAAAAAAAAATATAGAAAAATATATATATATATATAAAAATATACAAATAGATATATATAGGTATTAAAAAAAAAAAAAAAAATTAAAAAGTAAAAAAAAAAAAATTAAAAAGAAAATAATAAGCAAAAAATATCCTTTAGATACGTAAAACGTCGACGATCCTTTGGCTCGTGACACATAAGCGCCTTTTTTTCTTTTTGTTCTTTTTTTTCTTTTTTTTTTTTTTTTTTTTTTTTTTTTTTTTAATATTTTCTCCTTCACTATTTATTCTCTTTCTTCCTCCAGAAGGGAAGGATTTTTATTTTTTTTTTTTATTCTTTTTTATTTTATTTTTATTTTATTTTATTTTATTTTATTTTATTTTATTTTTTTTAATCGCAAGGACCGATCGTAAGAATATTACTGGTCGAAATACGATTAGCATAATTAATTTTCGATGAAAGAAATCATGTTATTTTTTTTTCTCGCTCCTCTCCTTCTCTCGTTGAAATTTTATTTTTATTTATTTATTTCCTTTTCTTTGTTCTTTTTCTTTTTCTTTTTTTTTCTTTCTTTTCTTTTCTTCGTCTGTTCATTTTTCCTCCCCTCAGCTTTCATATTTTATTTAATTTAATCTTCTTCTTCTTCTTTTTCCTTTTTTAATTTTTAAGATCGTACAATAAATATCTACTTCCGTAGCCTCGAGTTTTAATCGATAAATAATCGATATCAGCTTGTTTCGTTTTACCTTTTACTGCGTGAGTAGTTAGAGGGAAGTATTTCTTTTATTTTCTCGTTTGTTTCGGTCTCGTGTCTATTATTTTTTTGTTTTACCTTTTTTTTTAACTTTCTCGTGTTCATCGATCGTGTTTTCGAGCAAAATAGCCGACTGATTTCACACTTTGTTTTTTTTTTTCTCTCGATATTAGATTTAAGTACAAGAAAATATACACGTACACACATACACATACACCCACGCGCGAATTAAAATCATTGATTTTTCACGTACTTTAGTAACGTGATGGACTGCACGGATGAACATAACACAATCTGTAGTATTTATAAATGTATGTATTTTCATAATACTACCACAATAAAGTATCAGTAGTGAAAGTGAGAACTCTCTCTGTATTTGTGGAGTGTCTCTTCGAAATACGTGAGTGATTTTTATTCATTAGATTTGATTCAAAGAAAGAAGAAAAAAAGAAAAAAAAAAAGAAAAGAAGAAAGAAAAAAACGATCGAAAAGAAATTCTACCACCTTTCCAACGTCTTAACTTTCTTTTTTCATCCTTATTACGTCTTCCTTTCTCTGATGTTTTCCCTTGCTTTTTAAAATATTTTCTTTACTTTTTTCGGAGTTAACTATCCATGCAGAAACAAACGAGAAAGAAAAAAGAAGAGATAAAGAAAAAATATCGATGAGAATATGAAAATACGATTTATATGTATTAAAAAAAAAAAAATAAAAATAAAAAAGAAAGACAAAGACGTAAATCACGATTACAGTTTCAAAAAAGAAAAGAAAAGAAAAGAAAAAAGAAAAAAGAAAAGAAAAGGAAGAAATAAAGAAAGATAGAAAAGATCGTGATCTCTGATAAAATTAAAAAGAGAAAGAGAAAAATTAGAGAGAGAGAGAGAGAGAGAGAGAGGTGGCAGAATATTTTTAAGAGATTAATCACTTCTCGATCGTCTTTATTTCTGAATGAAAAATAATAGAAATATCGAGGCAGACCTAATCAATAATAATACCGTACGCTTCCAATAAGTTATCATTTATTTTCCAGGTTACCATAGGTGCTACGAGTGTACAAATAAATCTGAAATGGCCTTGAATCGGCATGTCGAGAAGAATGCAGCAGGATCATCTGTTACTGTAGAACATGATCATGCCAATGAAATTTAGCATGTTAAATCGTACGAAGAAAGGAGATTTTATCTTTAACTATCGAATATAGGATTCAAGAAAATTTTGCTCTTCCCTTTTTCTTTTTTATTTTTCTTCGCATTAACATCGTAAAAATATAAGTGAAGAAAATGGCAAGAAGCATCAAGAAATAGAAGAGAAGACGAGCATTTTAGGTTCTATATTTTATTTTTATTTTTATTTATTTTCTTTTTTTCTTTCTTTAATCATCGACACGTTTGGGTGTATTCGATAAAAAATGATAAGAAAGAAAAAAGAAAAAAAAAAGGAATGATTGATCTGCTTGTTATGTTCAAAGAAATGTTTTTTCTCCCTGATTAGGCTCATCATAGTCAGGTGTGTGTGTGTTCGATAAAAAGAAATGATAAGAACAAAGAGAAAAAAGTGGCCTTTATTAATTCTCTTTTAATTTCTTTATTATCCAATTAGGCTCGACAGATTTATTTTCTGTATCAATTAATTGATTTATTTATTTCTCTCTTATTTTTTTTATTCTTTGATTAGACTTATAAGCTGTGTGCTCTATTTTATAATATCAATTCGTGATAAACACTTTCGTGAGGGATACTTTAAACGACGAAATAGAATTACGTTGTTTTTGTATGATAATTAATAATCAGCGTGCGCCGATGTTGTATTTTTCAAAATAATCGTAGAATGAAATAATAAATAAATATTGCATGAAAAATCAAACCGAGACTGATGAAAATATTCGCGAAAAGTTTGAATTATTATTATTATTATTATTGTTGTTGTTGTTATTGTTGTTGTTGTTTTTGTTGTTATTAATATTAATATTATTATTAATATGTTTCATTACTATTTAATTTTACTATTACTCTATATATTACTTTTATTATTATATTATTAGTATTATTATTATCATTATTATCATCAATTTATTATTATCATATTATTATTATCATTTATTATTATTAATTTATTATTATTATTATTATTATTATTATTACTATTATTATTATTATTATTATTATTATTATTATTATTATTAACCGAATGCATGTGCGACATCGAATCCGAAATATTGGGGAGTATCTTTTTATTTTTCTTTTATCCTACTATTATCTATCTTTTTTCCATTTTTCTTTCAGAATTAAAATCCTTTTCTTTTCGACATATCCCTGCTTTCAAAGGATAAAGCTAAAAATTAATGAATGAATTAATTAACAACTAAATCGTCCTCTCCCCTATTTTAGAATTGGTTCATGAAACTGATAATTTCTTTTAGGTCCGTTCGTTATCACTCGAGTTTTGCTAATCGTATCGTTGAATATATATTTACGATTTTATGTAAATAAAAAAGTTCTTCTTCTATAATTCATTGGAGATATCAGCGAGATATTTGTTTAAAAATTATTTAAGTAGACAGACAAACTAAGAAAAAAAGAGAGAGAGAGAGAGAGAGAGAGAGAAAGAGAGAGTGAGAGAGAGAGAGAGAGAGAGAGAGAAATAAATAAATGGATCTCTGTTTTTATGATCCACCGAATCTTCATGAACCAGAATAAAAAACTAAGAAAAGAAAAAGAAAAAAATTTTAAACAGAAAAAGGTTTAAATTATCAAATTAATCGTGATTGTTTTTTAATTAACAAAAGTCTTTCGTTGATTTTTTGTTTTGCAGATTTTTCGTCTGGCCTTAGGATGCACACCTGTAAAACCTGCGGAAACCTATACATGTATTACAGTTCTCTAACTCGACATGTTAGAGAGGAATGTGGCCAGGCACCTAAACACCAATGTCCCTATTGTCCAAAGAGAACGAAACTTCGTTGCAACCTGTTGAAACACATGCGAAAAAAACACTTTAATCGATATAAATAAGTTCTTCTTTTTTCGCTTTTTTTTTTCTTATTTCTTTTTTTGCTTTCTCTTTTTTTTATTTAATTTTTTGTCTAAATCTCAATCCACTGGAAATTTTCTTTTCTTTTTTTTTTTTTTTTTTGGGGCTTCCATTGCCTCTTTGCATTTTTGTTTAAAAAAGAAGAAACTGAAAAAAAAGAATGTACGAACAATAACGAATTATTGTTAATATTTTGATAATCCATCTTTTTCACCTCTAAAAACATTTTCAACTTTGTATAATATTGTATTATAGAAAATGAAAAGCCGCACGTGACCATCTCGTTTATTTATTTTTTCTTATATATATACATACATATATATATATATATATATATGTATGTATATATTTATTTATTATACATCATAAGTCCTTCGACAAAATATATTATTTAAATGAAAACGAAGGAATTTTTTAGCTGACCGACGATCTTTTTTTTTTTCTTTTTTTTTCTTCATTATTATTACTATTATCATTATTACTATTATTCTTATTATAATTATTATTAGTATTATTATTAGTATTATTATTATTAATATTATTGTTAATAATATTATTCTTATTATTTTTACGTTTAGTCTTTCAATTCGATTATTTAATGTCGCATTATCAATTACTTGTGTTATGGGTGTGGATTAATTAGGGGATCTACCAAAGACAAAGTTCACAATTAATTGTAAAATTTGCTGTGCGTTTTTGTATACATTCTACTGTCCTTTAAAACGAGTGCAATCGTTAGTGTCTTTAGTATCGTCTAGAGAGAGTATTATTAATAATTGTTCAACCACACGATTAATGAAATCATTAATGAAAAGAAAAAAAAAAAAGAAAAAAAAGAAACAAAAATGTCGAAAAATGTTAAAGCAGTGAAGTGTTCTCTTTCTCTTTTTCTCTCTTTCTCTCTCTCTCTCTTTCTCTTCTCTTTCTCTCTCTCTCTCTCTTTCTTTATCTATCTGTCGCTCTGTCTGTCTTTCTCTCTTTCTATATATATATATATATATATATATATATATATATATATATATAATCTTTTTTGTACTTTTAAATGTTCATTTATAACGGGTGTCTCCTTTCGATCTCTTACGAATCGAACGAACGAATTCTTTGTTTTTTTCCAGAGGACAACAACATCTGTCTGGCCTGTTCGAAGTCATACAAGTGGAAGAAATCATTGCATCGACACATACGAGAGAATCCTGAGTGTTGGCCGGTACTATTAACGTCTGGAAATGGGGAATTCATCAGACAAATACACCATGGGATGCTTTATAAAACAAACAAATAATACATTACGTTTTTCTCTCTCTCTCTCTCTCTTTTTTTTATATCACTCTTTATCTGTCTATTTCTTTCTCTATCTATCTATCTATCTATCTATCTATCTATCTCTCACTATCTCAATCTCTGTCTCTCTTTTTGTTAAATCAACTTTTCATCCCAATTTCACATCATTCGCAACACAATTGTCACTTGAAATATTCTTCTTTCTTTCGTTCTTTCTCTTTTTTCCCTTCTTCTTCTTATTTTTCTTATTCTTTGTTCTTCAAATAAACGACACGTGTGTATAACAAGATTTAATCACGTTTAACAAATACAAAATTTTTTCTTTTATATTTCGTAATTTTTTCGTCGATAAGTTAATGACGATTAAAACGAGTTAATGATTATTCTTATAATCATTCTTTCAACGTTAAAGGGAATCAATGAAAGCGACTGATTTGTTATCAGGAATCTAACTGGATCAGCTGTTTGGAAAAGAAACTTTTGTGTTATTTGACCATCATCATTATTATTATTATTCTTGTTGTTATTATTATTATTATTATTATTATTATTATTATTATTATTATTATTATTATTATCATTATTATTATTATTATTGTTAGCATCATCATCATAATTATTACACTAATCTCATATATTTTTTTTATTTTTTCTAGGTGTCACAACACTACTATCGCTAACACGTTAGAATCCTTCCTAGTGCGTCGAACTTTCGTTAGAGAAAAAAATGAAAAAAAAAAAAAAAAAAAAAAAAAAAAAAAAAAAAAAAAAAAAAAAAAAAGAATCGAGAAAAAAGAAAAAAAATCGAAAAGTGCAAAAGAGAAAAAGAAAAAGCAAAGAGAGAAAAAAGAAAGAAAAGAAGAAGATAGAAAAACAAACGAAACGCATAAAGCAAGCCAAAATAATCTATTCGACAGATAGGAAAACGAACGTAGAGGTGTTTTTCGAGAACAGTGACTAAAAACTTTTCTGAAACTTTTTGTTTCAGGTCACTGCATGTTGTTCCTACCACCAATTACGAAGAAACCATTCCCTTGTCGTCACTGCGATAGAAGTTATAAGAACAAGAGCTCCTTGAATCGGCACATTCAGTACGAGTGCGGCAAAGAGAAACAATTCATCTGTCCGATATGCCAAAGAAGAATGATACAAAAGAGCAGTTTGCATAAACACATGGTCGCCGTACATGGGATATAAAAGAAGGAGTGTGACATATATATATATATAATATCGATCGATATATATATTAGACAAAAAAAGACAGATTTGAAATATTTGTTGAATAAAAATATGAGAGAGAGAGAGAGAGAGAGAGAGAGAGAGAGGGAGAGAGAGGGAGAGAGAGAGAGAGAGAGAGAGAGAGAGAGAGCTTGATTATAACTGCGATATATTAGAAAATATCGGATATGAGCGATTAGAGGCTCTCGCAGTGTACATACATAGATACATACGTAAGAAAAAAAAAAAAAAAAAAAAAAATAAGAAAAAACTGGACGCAATGTATATCACGTGCATATTAATACCTTTTACAGAGCTCCCCTATTATAAATAATATTATGTAAATTGTTTTATATAATCGCTTGTAAAGCATCACGTTTTGAAGACTCATAGTGTATACTTAACAATATCCTGCCTTTGATCCGTATAAGTTGAAAAATAATTTTCTTTTTCTCCGTTTTTTTTTTCTTCTTTTTTTTTTTTTTTTTTTTATTGTCGCCAATTACTATTATTATCATTATTATTATTATTACTATTATTTCGATTTTATTTTATTTTATTTTTATTTTAGTTCGTTCAAATTCATTCTCTTTCATTCTAATTTTATTTTTCTTTCGCATTGTGTATCTTGCATATCTATATAGTCTTTTTTTTTTTCAACTATACACATACTTATGTCTATATATGTATATTTCTTTTCGATTTATTTTATTATTAATATTAATATTCATTTATTTATTTTTTTTTTTTTATTCCGGTGTATCTCTTGTGCAATCGGAGGACTGGGAATTAGCACCTACTTTATTTTTTCCTATCAAAAAAAAAAAAAAAATAAGAGGAAGAGGGAGTGAGAGAGAGGGAGAGAGAAAGAGAGAAGGAGAGAGAGAGATCGAAGAGAATGGGAAAGAAAAAAAAATAGAACAAGACAAAAGAAATGACGATAAAGATAAACGCAGAGAAAATAATTTATAAAATCAAAAATTGATATTATAAATATAATCTCTTCGATATCTCTTCCTTCTCGACTATCACACATATTATATACACACGCAAGGGAACACAAACACGCACGCGCACATCTTACACCATACGAATCACTTATGGCAAAATTTGTTTTATTTATTTAATTATTTATTTATTTATTTATTTATTTATTTATTTATTTATTTATTATTATCCTTGGGCGCACTTATCTTCTCGGGGCTATTGGCTGATACGTTGTGTGTTGGGTTGGTTACGGGTACATATTTTTTTTTTATATATATACCTATATATATATATATACATACATACATATATAATAATAATAATAATAATCTCACCGACATCCTCTGTTTTAAACCAAAAAAAAGCAAAAAAAAAAAAAAAAAACGAAAAGAAAAGCAAAAAAAAAATATTGAAACGAAACGAACCCCCTAAAAAAAAAAAAAAGAATAAAAAAAGAAAAAAAAATCCAATAAAGAATAGAACGAAGACTCGTAGAAAAGAAAAGACAAACCAAAAAAAAAAAAAAAAAAGCAAACGAACGAACGAACGATTCAAACAAACAAACAAACGAACAAAAATACAGAAAACTAATTCTCGGTTCGATGAATTCCCCGCTATCACCCGCCCCTACCCCTATCACCCGCCCCGACCGCGAAAAAAGACAAAACCAAAATTCTATGCCCGTCGTAAATCTTACAAAAAAGAGAAAAGAAAAAGAAAAGAAAAGAAAAAAACAAAAACGATTCCTAAAAATCTCTATCCTAATCGAATTTAATCGACTTAAAATTCTTCCATCTCGCGTCCTGCTTTGGCGCTGGGACCTGTTACAGGAATGGGTGCGTTGCTCTCCCTTCTACGCTCGGATTACAACAAGCAACAACAACAACAACAGCAGCAACAACAACAGCAACAGCAACACATTCGAATCGGAAAGAAAACTTTGAGGAGCAACGTGGATGCTTCGACTAGTGGAAACGATGTTCATCACGTTGGTAGAACGTTACTCGGCAATCTGTCAACAACAATAAGCAGCAATGCGTCTACGTCAGCATCGGGATCGGCAGCATCGGGATCAGCAGCATCAGGATTGGTACCATCTGGATCAGGAGCAACAGTGACAACAACAACGACCTATCGTCGTCATAGTTCGGCAACAGAGAGCAGCAGTTATCCGAGCAACGACGGACACGTTCGTTCACATACTACAAGCAACAATAATACTACTAGCCGCGAAGTTGTATTCCCGGACTCGTTCGAAGTACTACCGCAACCGCATGACCTTAGTATAGTTTATATGGGCGTTACTCACGAACAACAACGTAAATTCCGTTGTCGTTTTTGCGGCAAAGGTTATCGTTGGAAGAGTACAATGCGCCGACACGAAACCGTCGAATGCGGTGGCAAACCACCGGCCTTTCAATGTCCCGTATGTCCTTACAAAGCTAGACAAAGAGGTAATCTAACGGTACATTATAAACGCCATCATACAAAGATCGAATATGACGAGGGTGCTTAGGATATATATATATATATATATATATATATATATATATATATGTATGTATATTTAAAAAAAAGAAAAGGAAAAAAAGAGGAATAAGAAGAAGAAGAAGAAGAAGAAGAAGGGTTGATTTTTTTTTCTTTTTCTCTTATAATACGTACAGATATTATATACGTGTAATAATATATGTTATGTATCTCTTGACGCGCGGGTCTTTAGTTTTCTTTTTTTTTTTTTTTTTTTTACTTTGTTCTATTTTATTTTTCTCTCTTTCCTTTTTTTCTTTTACTTTCTTCTCTCTCTTTCTCTCGCGTTCTCTCATCGTTTTCTTATTTTCTAATATCGTGAATAAGTATTGATGCACGTATCGTTATATGGTATTCATCATTTAGATATATTTATATGCTAGTTGTTTGTACGTAGTTGAATCTTCTTTCTCCTTCTCTCTTTCTTTTCTCTTTTTTCTCCTTTCTTTCTTTCTTTTCTTTTTTTAATCGAACAACAACTTTCCCTCCAAACGAATCCACACGTAACTTTTACTCCTTTTTTTTTTCTTTTTTTTTTTTTTTTCTCTCTCTAATGTCATCCTCATCGGCGTCGAATTTTACATTGAAAAAGGATTATACTACAAAGCGCGTTTTCTCCTTTCAAAGATTCGCTATCTTCTTTTTTTATCTTGCAAAATCTTTCTCCTTCTGTTTTATTTTTCTTTCTTCTTCTGCCGTTTTCGTTTTCTCTTTCTCAATGAAATTTTAATGAGATTTCGTGTTGTTTAAATTTCAATCGAAAGAAAAGTAAAAAAAGAAAAAGATAGAAAGAAAGTAAGAAAAGTACATCAAGAGTCCCTCCAACGTGTTAATAATATAGAATTTAATATAAGATATTTTCGATTAGATGAAAGTTTTCTCGATAGGCCTGATCGTCGTGCGTTATATTAGAAATTTTTCTCGGGTAGTTGCTTAGTAAACGAAATACTTACACACGATTAGAGATTATTTTGCTTAGTTCAGAGTAAATAATAACAAAAGCGGGTACGGATCTTATTCTATATGCATATATATATATATGTATATAGATATATTTTTTTTCCTTTTTTTTTTTTTGATCATAAGTCTTAATCATGGTGACTTACTTAATTCTATATCGAATTCTTCCTCTTTCTCTGTTTTTTTCTCTTTTTTCTTGTAATAATAATTTAGAGCTCGAATAGGCGAACCGATATGTATGAATATAATAATGTATATATATATATATATATATATATATATATATATATATATATACACTATTTATACATTCGAGCTATCCTTTTTCTTTTCCTTTTCTTTCTTTCTCTCTATTTTTCTCTATCTCGCTCCTTCTTTTTTTAATTTTATTTTTATTACTTTTACTTTAGTTTCTATTGAACACGCGACGAGAACAAGCTAGCTCTTTTTTCTCCTGGAGGTGGTGTAATTATATAAAGTAATTATTAATTAAGTGTGAAAAAGAAACTTTTAATTTATTAATGATTTCTATTTAAAGAAAAAAAAAAAAAAGAAAAAAAGAAAAAAAAACGAAAAAAATAGAAATAAAAAATGTCCCACAAAAAGAAACTCCAACACAGTACATACAAACGTACACACACAATGACAAGTTCTCCCTCGCGCGTAAACTCACTCGTACAGTATTTTTTTAAACTTTTTCATTTTTTTCTTCGTCGAAAGGAGTGAGAACTTGAATTCGCACGACGATCATCGCGCCACCGTGAGATCTGTTTCACAAAGATCACAGAGATTTAAGAAAAAAAAAGGAAAGAAAAAAAAACAAAGAAAAAAAAACAAAAAAGATTTTTATATATATATATATATATATATGTTCATAAAAAAGAAAAAAGAAACAAAAAAAGCAAAAGAAAGAACCAACGACATTCCATGAGAGAGGGGGAAGATATTCGATATTAAGTGTCTTTTTCTCCAAAAGAATAAATTCTTTGAGGGTTTCTCCCCTTATACCCTCTCTCATACTATAATTATTACTACTATTACTGCTACTACTACTACTACTATTACTATGTGACAGTATTAGAACAGTGCCTTGTTTTTATAAAAACGCTATTCTCATGAAAAAGACAAAAACAAAAAAGCAAACGACGAAGAAAAGAAACGCGCATTAGAATGAAATTTGATAATCGTATATAAAAATCATGATATTTGCGAAACAATCTCCGAAGATTGGTTACCTGAGAGCACCTAGACTTAACGATATATAAATGATAATAATAATAAGAAGAAGAATTAATAATTATAATAATAATAATAATAATTATAATAACGATTGATATAATTAATGATAATAATGATTAATAATAACAAGAATAATAATAATAATATTAATAATAATAATATTAATAATAATAATTATTATAATGATGATAATGTTAATTATGATAACGAATAATCATTGATCGATCTATCGAAGCTTTTCACACGTGACAAAATTAATAATGATAATATCAATAATAATGATAATGATAATGATAATAATGATTGACCGATCTTCCGAAGTTTTTCATAACTGACATGATCGAACATTAACAAAGAGAGCTCGCCGCGATTGGTGAATTTTTGATTTTTTCCTTTTAAGAATATTCTTTCAATTATATTTCGCGTGAATCGACAGAATTTCGTGATCTTTTCTTTTTTTTTTCGATGAAAGAAAAAAAGAAAGTTTTTATCCTGAGATCATTTCTATAAAGAAACTAAAAAGTATGTTTGTCTGTTGTGTATATATGTGCGCGTGCATGTATGTTTGTGTATATTAACGTCCAATTGCAAATAGATAGCTCGGAAGATCGTTCGACAACAATCATACCGATTTAGGGAATACCATTTAGAACAATTAGGGTTGATTTCTTTTGTTCTACGTGTGTCACTATATTTTATTATTATTAGTCTTTCCTTTTCCTTTTTTGTTTTTTATTTTTTTTTTTTCTCTCAATAAGTCTCATTTTCTTCTTTCGAACGTCTGTTAATTTTTCTCCAATACTTTCGCCGTCGAGCGTTAGTTTAAAAACCGAGACACGATCTCCAATCTTTTACATCGATCACAGTTTTATGAAAGTGATTATATCTCTTTGTTTCCTTCTTTTTTCATTTTAAATGCGTCCATTTAGTATTGTACGCATTTAAGCGCTTCAAGATTGATATCTTAAACCATGCATCTCCGTTTTGTTTTATTTTTTATCCGATCATTTTACCCTCTAAAGTGAAAAAAAAAGCGTTTAAAATTTATCCGTGAAAAAGAGAAAAAAAAAGGAAAAGAAAAAAGAAAAAGAGAAAGAAAATCGGTCGAACTGACTGATATCAACGCGAACAGGTTGATCTTTCTATGAACTTTCTATCGATCCTTTTGGATCATCAAGAAACATATCAACTCTAACGAAAAAGAATATATATATGTATACATATATATATACACACACATACACATATATGTCTATATATATTTTTAGATGAATTTTTTCCATCTTATGTGTCGCATCGATTAAAATTATCATCGCTCGATCGTTAGCAGAGAAAATTGTTAAAATTAAGAAAATGTCCAAGACAAAAAGAATCTTATGTGTATATATATATATATGATATATAAAAAAAAAAAGAAAAAGACATAAGAGAAAAAAAAGTTGAATTAATTACAATGATCAACCTATTCGTTTTAAAATACATAAGGACATACTCTTAGCATTCTAAGGACATACGGTGTTTTCCATTTTGATATATGTATATATATATACACGTTTATATATATGTGAATTTTATGTATAAATATTTACATTGAGAGGAATATATATATATATACACATATACCCTATATATATGTGTGTGTATATATAGTAAAAGACAGAGAGAGAGAGAGAGAGAGAGAGAGAAAGAGAGAGAGAGAGAGAAGAAAAAGAAAAAAAGCTGATAATAATGACAATGATAATGATGATGATAATGATGATGATAACGATGACGATGATGATGATAATGATGATAATGACGTTAACGACGATAATGATGATGTTAATGACGTCAAAGGACGCCCGTCCAGTTGAGGTGCGCGTCAGTATTTTTGATATCAGTATTTGCGAAGATTTTTTCGCGCGTCGACCTGCCCTACGAAATAACTCGTAGGATATACTCGTTAACTTTGTCTCAACCAATCCTTACACCGCTCCTCTGTCGCCACTGTTCTCTCTTTCTTTCATTCTTTCTTTCTTTCTTCTTTTTTTCTTATTTTTTTACTTTAATTTTTTGTCTTTTCGTTATTTTTTTTTCTCTCTTTCATCTTTTCTAATACCTACAAAACGTATCCCCGTATTATCTTCTAATCTTTCTAATCAATGCTAAGCTCGAAATTTTCGATGTATCCGTTTCTTTTCCTTTCCCCTCTCCGTACTCTTCTTCCTTCTTCATTCTCGTCAGCAACCCTTCTTTTTTGAATCAACGTTTCCTTGTTCTTTTTTCTTTTTTCTTTTTTTTTTTCTTTCTTTATTCTTACGTTCGAAAAAGAACTTCGTTGGGCTTCCTTCCGTCTCTCTTTTCTTTTTTATCTTTTTTTTTTTGTTGTTATTATTATCATTATTTTTTTTTTCCTCCTCCACCCCCCAGTACCAACCAACCAACCAACCAACCAACCAACCAACCAATCAACCATTCAACTCGTCTTCGCTTTTCCTTTCTTCGTTGTCTTTCTTCTTTTTCTTCTTCTTCTTCTTTTTTTTTCAAACTTCTTTTCTTCCCTTCAATCTTTTGGAAAGGTTCTCTTTTCTTTTTTACGGCGAATACTACGAATTTAACCTACTATCGCGCGAGATGACTATATCAATAATTAATATTATTATTAATATTATTAATATTATTAAAGTATATGGAAAAAGATTAAAAAAAAAAAAAACGAAAAAAAAAACACAAAAAAAAAAAAAGAACAATCTTTGTTGCGGGTTATTTTTTAAAAAGAAAAAGGACTACAAAAAAGGATAAAAAAAAAGGAAAAAAAAAATCTTTTCACGAAATCGACAAAATGTGTATCTGTTTTCTTTCTTTCTTTTTTTTTTTTTATTCATCCCACCCCGACCAAGATTCGATCCCGACGTAAGGTTTTTACGTCCCCTCCCCTACCACATCCCTTTTTACATCTCTCTTTCCTCCCCCCATTCGCCACCTCGTTCTTCGAAGCTACGATCGTTCAACGAAATTGTCGGCGAGATTAAATATGGGACACTATCGAATGAAGCCTATCGAAAAAGAAGAGGATGCAAAAGAAGAGGATCGACTTACTACAACAACAACAACAACAACAACAACGATAACAACGATAACAACGATAACAACAACAATAAGAATTACAACAAAATTGCAAAAGATTTTTCGAGGATGACAAAAATTTGTCGATGTCGTCGCTTAAGCGTGTAAACTTTTATTGACCAATACTAATGTTTGATTTCAGTTTGTTCCTGACGTACAACTTTGGAAGTGGATAAGACTACTGACGTCATTGAAATCACCTGAAGGACCGATCTATCGATCGTTGATGAACGAACGATCGACAACGATTCGAATCCAAGGATAGTTTTACAAAAAAAAATCTTCGATCGAAGAAAATATTATAAAGTAGTTTGATTTATACGAAAGAGAATAAGGGATGGTGAGGGATGATTAGAGATTAGAAAAAATCGGAGAGAAGATCGTCGAACGTTTCTCTATTAATTCTATAAACTTTGATCGCTTTGGTTAAACTTTTGAATCGTTTTTTCTCTTTTTTCTTTTTTTTTTTTTTTTGTTGGTGTCTATCCATTTTTCTCCTATCCCACTGTGTCTGTGATCATCGAGAAGAAGAAAAATGTCGATTGAATTTTTCCGAGGAAAAAAAGAAGGAAAAGAAAAAAAGAACGCTGGTATTCTTTGTTTCATACGGTACCATGTACAATATATAAAATCATATAGACACTCTCAACGATCCTTTCGAACAAAACCAAATCCTTTCTTCCGTCTGAACTTACTTCAACCCCTTTAATCGATAGATACTTTATCAAGAAGAACATTGATTTAAACGAGAAGAAAAAAGAAAAGAAAAGAAAAGAAAAAAAAGGAAAAAAAATCGCAGAAAGAAAATAAATAAATACGAATTAATTAAGACGAGCCTGATACGAACACGAACACGAAGGTATAAAGTTGAAGATAATTTCTAATCGTGCGAAATAAATAAATCGGTTGTCGATAATAATTAATTAATACTCGTGATTTAAAAACAAAAAAAAGGCTCACGGGGCTTATACTTTATCTAGACGCTTTTATTCCAGGTTACTGGACCCAGATCTATCACGAGCCGACGATGAACGCTGCATACATTCAAGGTCAAGGACAAATGATGACGATTCGAGGAAACAACCTGTTAGGAGTTGAACAAAGAACGACCAGTGGTTATCAACCAGTTAGGATGACGGCACGCGGTCAGTCGAGCTATAAATGTCCAAATTGTGATCGGTTTTATATGAGAACGTCCTGCCTGAAGCGTCACTTGCGCGTCGAATGTGGACAAGAACCACAATATCAATGTCGAATATGTCAGGGCTGGTTCAAATATAAACATAATTTATCGGCCCACATGAAACTCCATATGGAGGAACCTAAACACCATTGCACGATATGTCCAAAAAAATTTTATCGACGCGACAAACTCGTCGAGCATGAAAAAAAGGCGCACAAATTATTTCCCGTTTGATCGTCGTGATCCTTATCGTCGTCGATTTTACGTGTCTTTTTTTTTTCTCTTTTTTTTTCAAATAAGAAAATGTCTAAGAACTTTTGAAACACGTCTTGTATTTTTTTATTAGGAAAAATAAATTTATTAGGAAAATTAATGTGATCGGACCGATATATTTGGATATATTGGAAATCGATCGATAATTTATAACGAATAAATTAACGATTACGAATTCGTATTGCCATTACGTATATGTACGTAATATTGTGTAATTAAAAACTAAACTGATTAGGAATATTTTGTAATATATTGTTGTATGAAAAATTATGCTTTTACGTACCAACGAATAACGCAAATTCGTTCTTTTTTTCTTTTTTTCTTTCTCGATTCCATTCTAACATCAAAAAAAGGATCAATGAGTTCTCTTTAAGAACAAAACAGTATTAGCCTAAGATTATAGAACTTATAATAATATTTAACTTGTCGTAATAGATCTTTCTAATATCATTTGTTTAAAAAATTCTAGAATTCTATATAAAAAAAGATATTTATATATATATATATATATAGATCTATGAAAACAAGAAAAAAGGTATCTACGATCTATGAACAAGATTTGTTAAAAACAAAAAAGAAGAAAAAAGAAAAGAGAGAAAAAACATGTATTATGTAATAATTAAACACCCAAAACGTACCTAAACGTGATTAGTATGAAATAGATACGTACACGGATTATAGAATATTAGAAGAGGAGTCTGATTTTATAACAATTTCTTTTTTTCATAAATAAAAAATATTCTACACTTTTCTTTATATATACACGACGCACACAGACACATACACACACACACACACACATATATATATACATGTGGAAGGTGGATACTCTAAATGCTCTATCGTCCATCAAAAAACAAAAAAAACAAAAAAATACCCAGCGAAGGAAAAAATGAGAAAAGAAATAAATAAAAAAAGAAAAAGAAACAACAAACTCACTCTCAAAGCACGAAACTTAGCACGAATGTAGCACGAATAGAAAAATTTTTCATCTCTATCTGTTATATCTATATGAACTATTATATTTTATCTATCTATTTATTTATTTATTTATCTACTTGTTTATTTATTTGTTTATTTACATATATACATATATATATACCATCTATCTCTCTTTCTCTCTTTTTCTATCTTTCTTTCTATCTCTCTCTCTCTCTCTCTCTCTCTCTCTCTCTCTCTCTCTCTCTCTCTCCTCTCTCTCTATCTCTCACTCGTACGTATCTCTAACTCGAAAGAACTCTCCTCTATATTTTTTTCTATTTTAGCTCCCTTATCATCATTATACCGCGCTATCGTACGAAGTCATTGCGTCTTGGTTAACGGCACGGTGAAGGAGTTTGCGTGCAACCTATGTCCAAGAACTTACAGCACCTTAAGAGCATTGAGATTTCATCAAAGGATCGAGTGTAATCGAGAGCCAAGATTCACCTGCGGATGGTGCGACTACCGAACCCTTAGACGTACCAGTCTTCAAAGGCATATGCTACGCCATAGAAGAGATCGGCTCGATTAGGCAATTAAAATGGGAAATTAGGCTATTTTGTTTCTTTTCTTTTCTTTTCTTTTCTTTTCTTTTTTCTTCATTTCTTTTCTTTTTCTTCCTTTCGAAAAAAATTTTGAAAAAGGAGTCGCACGAGTACTCGTCAAAATTTCTTTTTTTATCCTTTTTTCTTTCTGGGAGGGTGGAGAAGATAGATCTGATTAAGAGATAGAAAAAAAGGATGGGGAATTTATTTCTTGTGTTCTCGACTTTTTAAAATTATTGTTATATTGTATCTTTCGCTTTATTTTTTGTTTTGGTTTTATTCATCGTCGTTCTTATATTCAGAGGATTTGTTTTTAATATTATATTTTTTTTCTCGATCTATAAACATTTTTAGGGTTAATAAGGGTTGATAATATTCTCATATCGATCGACTGAAAGTGGGAGATAAGGGAAGGGAGTAGGACTTACCTTTTTGGATTAACAAACATCCGTCATATATAAATATAATTATATATATATATATATATATATATATATATATATATATATATATATATTTATATATAACGTGATATCTTTAATAGAAAAATTAAATTTTTCTAATTCATTAAGAATATATAAATAGATATAAATACTTATACTACATATCTATATATATATACAATATATATGTGTATGTATATTTATATGTATAACATTTGTATATCGTTAAAAACTATTTCATTTTCGTAATAGTTCAATAACACGATATACATATGCCTTTCTTGAACGTTTTACGAATTAATTACAATGTAATATACTTTTATGCGTAATCGAAATGTTTCTGTAATAAATTTTCTACATTAATACTTCATAGATCGTACCGATCGATCGTTGATCGTTATTGATTCCATTGAAATCTCTATAATTTGTAATATATGTATATGGATACGCATGTATATACATGTATTACTATATATATATATATATCATTTTCTACTTTATAATTTTTTATTTTCGCTAAAGAAAAAGAAAAGGAACAAAAAATGTTGAAACGTTCAAATATCCTTACATATTCGATACACCACTCTCCTTTTCAACCCCTGCCTGCCTCTTCGTCCCCCATCTGTGGTCCCAATTTTCAGTTTTTTTTTTTTTTTTTGATTTCTTAGGTGACGCCACTACGTTTTCCCGCACAATCCATGCAAAATGATAAAACGTAGAGAGAGAGAAAAAAACAACGTCCCATACACGAGCCAAGTAGACCACAAACGAAAAACCAATTTTTTTCGAAGTCGCACACGCAATGTGTGCGAAAAAAAAAGAAAAAAAGAAAATAAATAAATAAATAAATACATGAGTGAAAATAAAAAAGAGAAAAAAGAAAATCAATAAACAAACGTCCTTGTTCTTCTTCGTGTGTTGTCTTTCTTTTTTTTTTCTGATTATTCTATTTTGTGATTTTTCTTTCTTCTTGTTCTTTTTTTTTTATTTTTGTCTTTTTCTACTTTTCTTTTTTTTTTTTTTTTTTTTTTTTTTTTTTTTCTTTAGAAGGAACCTATCTTCTTTTTGATCGGCATAATGGAAGAAGAAAAAGCATTGCAACCTAATAGATCTTTTCCATTTTCTACCTTTTATTTTCACAGGTTCTTATTACAGCTGCGAGTCATGCGGTAAAGGGTATAACACGCTTGGATCATTAAAGTTTCACAAGAACGTCGAGTGCAGTAGGGAACCGAGCTTTGCTTGCACCTATTGTATCTACAAATCGAGAAGAAGGAGCAATCTTCACAGACACATGAAGGTACATTCGATGATAGGCAGACGAAGAAGGTGAATAGGAACCCAGTCGCAAATCGGATTCAACCAGGACAAAACCATAATGGAACGCAACACAACCGCAAGACTACACTCTCTGAAATCGTACGATTTATCACAGAGAGATTTATATTTCTGTGCGTGTGCGTGTGCGTGTGCGTGTATGTATATATGTATGTCTGTATTCTTCTACGTATGTCTGCTGCTGTGTGTTTCTCTGTGTGAGTATGAGTTGGATATGTGTGTGCGCGCGTGTTATTACATCGTTCAAATTCGAAAGATATATAAACCTTTTCTTCCGATTGAAAAACCTGAATTCAACATTTCCAAGTTTTTAAGATCTTATTCGATCCTAAAAAAAAGGGAGGAAAAAAAGAAAAGAACAAATCGGAACTTGCCAATAAAGTGAAAAGAACAACCTATATCCTAACAGTCGAAGATACATTAACTTTTTATCCCTATATAAAATCCTAAAATCTACGCACCTATCGTGATTGATCCTACTATTCGATCCTAACGAAAAAGAGAAAAGAGAGGAAAAAAAAAAACAGAAAAAAAAAGATCAAATCGAAAGTTGCCAATAAAGTGAAAAGATCTTATGGACACGCTATCATACGTTTCTTTCTTCGATCTCTTACCCGTTTTTATATAAAAAAAAAAGAAAAATAAAAAAATAAAGAGTGAAAAAAGAAAATAATAAAAAGGAAAGATAAAAATGGTGTCTACTTAAACAAATCTAATTCTCGAGCAGTATTACAATTTCTTTTTTTCTACTTTTTCAGGTGTCCGATGGAATTGAAATGGAAGTTCTGAATCAGGATCACTCGTCAGGAATTATTGTCGTTTTTATTGACCTTCAAAGTATGGTGTACTTCTTCTTTTTCTTTTTGATACCGATGCAACAAAAGAAAAAATAAATAAATAAAAAAGATACATATATATATATATATATATATATATATATATATACAACGATACGTGTATGATCTGCGATCTGTTGTTGACAAAAAAAATGTTTACAGGTGTGGACATATCATTTTTTTTTTTTCGTTGGACAAAATTGTCCCTATACATACCTACTTACATATACATATATACACACATATATATTTGTGTCTGTGCGTATATGTGTATAAGTGTATCACGTTGTTAGTATGTATTGTTCCTTTATAAATACGCCCACTCTATAATCCTTATTAGAATTATTTAGGAATATTACAATATCCTTAAAAAAAAATAAATAAATAAAAAATATGTTATCCAAAGATTACGAGAAGATCATTCGGAAAGAGAAAAGAAAAGAGAGAAAGAAAGAAAAGAAATATGCGGATTCTGGCCTGTTGATCTTTCCCTTTTTTTAATTTTTTTTATTTCTATTTTTTTTTTTTTTTTTTGAGAAAGTGGGTGTAAATCGGGAGAGAGATCCGAAAAAAAAAAATAAAAAGAGAAAAAGAAAAAAAAAAGAAAAGAAATCCGGGAGAAAAGAGACAAGCAAAGAGAAAGAGAGAGAGAGAGAGAGAGGGAGGGAGGGAGGGAGGAAAAGGGAGAGTGAGGGAGAGAAAGAGGGAGCAGGAAAAATTGTTTAAAAAAAAAGATCTTACCCAACTAAAGGAAAATATTTCTCGAAAAATTGCAGGTCCGAAAAAGAAGCCGACGACTGCGACGACTACGACGACTACGATGTTGAAATTCGATGATAAGAAATATGATAACGAAATTCCGATTTCCATGCCATGGAGGATGAGGAGGATGATGAGGACGTCCCTCGAGGAGGAAGAGACCGACGTACGGAGGGGAGAGGAGGAGGAGGAGGATGAGGATGAGGATGAGGAGGTAGTCGAGGTGGAGGTGGATCATCATAATCGTCATCTGCATCATCATCTACGTCATCGTCATCATCATCATCATAGGATTTTGCCATTCGCTGGATTGAAGATACCGAAGGCCTCCTCCTTCAATTATCTTGGAAAAAAACCTGCTGGTCAATTCGCTTGTAACAGATGTGGAAGATCCTACATGAGAAAGGACTCCTTACAACGTCACACCCACTGGGAATGCGGAAAGGAACCACAATTTCATTGTCCCTTCTGTCCTCAACGTTGCAAGCGGAAGGCACATTGGTTGAGGCACATACGACGACAACATTTTGAGAAGATCGGCGATATGGAGGCTCATCTATTGGCTTACACACCAAAATTAGAGATCGACTGAACGCCTTTCTTTCTTTCTTTCTTTCTTTCTTTCTTTCTTTCTTTCTTTTTTCTTTTTTCTTTCTTGCTTTCTTTTTTTATTTTTATAGTTTTTGTTCTTTTTTTATTCTCACTGTCACTCTCTCTTTTTCTTTCTCTTTCTCTCCTTCTCTCTTTCTCTCTCTCTCTCTCTCTCTCTCTAAAAAAAGAAAAAAAGAAAGAAAAGATCATTTGTTTTATTTTGTTTCTTTTCTGTTTTGTTTTGTTTTTTTTTTTTTTTACAATAATCAGATTGCAAGTAATGAAAATTAAGTACTTTCTTTTTGCATTTTTGAAGTATCTATAATGAAAAAGAGAAAGAAGAAACAACAGAATTCATTTTTTATTTTTTCTTCAATTTTTCTTCTCTCTTCTTGCTTTTTTTCTCTTTTTCCTTCTTCT
>NC_057697.1:1275332-1277832 GCF_014466175.1 Vespula pensylvanica
AAAACAGAAGAATAATAATAATGATATGAAAAATAAGAAGTAACAAAAAAAGAAAAAAAAAAGTAAGAAAGACTTGTACATAGAAACACCATATTGATTTTATTTCTATATCATCGCTTAAAGCGCCAACGAAAGGAACAGCTTCTGTAATTAAAAAAGTTATTAGAAAAAGGAAAAAATTGGCGGGTGACCTTTTACTTCTTTTCATTTTTTTTTCCTTCTTGATTTTCGCGTCTTCCTCTCCCTTAATTAATCAATTAATTTATTTTTTTTCCTTTTGTTCTTAATAATTTTTTTTTTCTCTCGCAAACAAAATTTTTCTTTTTTTTTCTCTCGAAAGCAGTTCCTTTCTCACAACGCGCTTTCTTATTACCACGCACTTTCCTCGTATGCGAAATTCATGGCTAGTTGCTTGGGGCTCGAAAGTATATAAGGATTTATTCGAAACACGCATTTTATTCTCTTTCTCTCTTTGATCTTCTCCTTTCTTCCATTCTTTCTTACTTTCTTCTATCCTTTTTCTCTTCCATTTCTTTTTAATTTTTATTTTTTGTTTTTGTTTTTATTCTCTCTCTTTCTCTCTCTTTTTCTTTCTCTTCCCTTCTCTCTCTCTCTCTCTCTCTCTCTCTCTCTCTCTTCTTTTCTCTATCCTTCTCTCTTTCTCTCTTTCTCTCTCTCTCAAAACGTTTGAAGCGTTTCGAAGTGCGCATGTTCACGATATCGAGGACGAGGATCCAAAACGCATGGTTTTCTTTTTTCAATTTTTTCTCCCTTGTTTTTCTGAGATATATATATATATAAATACATATATATATATGTATATGTATATATATTTTTTTAATTTATATAAAATATGTGTTAACGATCATCTCGTCCTCGAAAACAACGCAACCCTGTGATATGCCTTTGAAGATTGGCATGAAAAGATGTTGCCTGTAGTTGAGGCTCAAGCAAAATATACATACATACATAGAATATATATATATATATATTTCTCTCGCGTGTACATAAAATAACCCTTTCTCTAGACCCATCTTCAGGGGGCGGATTTCGGGGTGGAAGGATACGACGGAGCCGACAATTGAAGCTGCTGAGTTTGTCGAGTACAGACGAATATTAATTAAACGACAAAACTGGACAGAAAGTGGGCATATGTGAATGCGTAAATGTGTGTGCCTGTGTGCGTGCCAGTTCGTGTGTGTGTGTATTTGTGTGCGTGTGCGTATGTAAGGTGTGCGTATGTAGGTGTACGTCTACGTGTGAAAGAAAGAAAGAGAGAAAGACAGAGAGAGAGAGAGAGAGAGAGAGAGAGAGACACGAAGAGACATCATCCTGTGATGTATGTACCACTTGGTAACAAAAAAAAAAAAAAATAAAATTACGTTCCTATCCAGAAAAAAAAGATAAAAAAAAAAATACAAAAAGAGAATAACAGAAACGACCAAAAACGAAAAAGAGACGCAGACACAGACAGTACCCCGATAATCGACCTGACGAAACAAACGCCTAAAAAGACGAAGGAATGAAACGAAAGAAACGAAAGAAAGAAAAGAGAGAAAGAAAAAACAAAAAAAGAAAGAAAGATAAGGAACAGAAAAAAAAGGATAGAAAAGCAAAGGAAACCAAAAAATTATATATATATATATATATATATAAAATAAAAAAGACAGAGAGATAAAAAAAAAAAGATTCAATCGGTCACCGAAGCCCTGTTACTTAGATAGAACGACAAAAAAAAAAAAACTTAAAAAAAACAACAAAGCAAAACAAAAAAAAAAAAGAACAACAAAATAGACCGTACCCTTTCAATATTTAAAAAAAAAAAAAAAAACAAAACAAAATGAAACAAAATAAAAGTACCATTAAAAAAAAAAAAAAAAAGCGTGGAACTCGAACTAATAAAGCCGACGATCGGTTTTTCTTGTTCCAGCAGCCGAGGACCTCAGCATTACTGGGCTGAAATGGGCAGCGGCATGGCAAAGATGGAGCGTACCATCGATAATGTGGCGATCTGGCGCAGGACTTGGCAAAGGTTTTGGCACGGGTACGAGCAATCCTGAGGGTTTCAACTGTCCCGCATGCGGTAGGGTCTACAAGCTTAAGAGCAGCCTGAGGAATCATCAGAAATGGGAATGCGGAAAGGAACCACAATTCCAATGTCCCCATTGCGTCTACAGGGCGAAGCAGAAGATGCATATCGCGCGGCACATGGAACGAATGCACAAGGAGAAGCTTTACAAGCAACAGGAGCTTGTCTAAGGGCTCGCCCTCGTCGACTTAAAGCCCTTTCTACTATTATTTTTAACGTCCAATCGAAGAAAGAAAGACGTTAAAGTCGACGAGCCTCGAAGAACGTTTATTCACCGACCAAGAAGAAACGATGAAATATTATTATTAACTAAACTAATAGTAATAATGCGTGACTATTTGTCGCGCACCTGCCGGTTGTCGAAAAGGGAGAAGAACGGTGGGGCCCTTTTTTTCATAAAAAAAAGAGGTC
>NC_057697.1:1285332-1287832 GCF_014466175.1 Vespula pensylvanica
TTTTTACGTCAGTATGGACTTTTTGTTTTCTTTCTTTATTTCCTTCTTTCTTTCTTTCTTTCTTTTTTCGGTTCATCACGCGAGAGAGCGTTTTGAGATTTTATTTTTTTCTTCCTTCTTTTTTTTTCTCTTTAATTATTATCGCACGCTTAATAATACTCATGATACACCTCGGAAGTTACGATCGATTATAATCGAAGCTCCCCTTAACGGCGCGAAAGTGAAAATCGTGTCGTAAACGTGAAACAAATAATCTAAATTTCTAAATTCAGTCCCCATGTGCCTTCGAAACGTTTCAATCTGTGTTATATTGAGATCTATATAAAAAGATTCAAGAGGAAAAAATATAGTGAAAATATAATCGTCCAGAAAGAGAGAGAGAGAGAGAAAGAAAGAGAGAGAGAGAGAGAGAGACAAGAGAGATGATATACAAATTATAAGGAGGGAGGGAGAAATCAAAACGATCCCATCATTCTCTTATAAATTATTTGCGATTGATTAAATACACACACACACACACACACACACACGCACGCACACGGAAATTAACGAGCGAAACGCAAAACAAAAAAAAAATAAAAGATAAAGAAGATATATAGATATAGATGAACACGAATAGATAGATATAAAATATATAGATATTAGATAGTGAGAGAAACAGAAAGCAAATAAAAAAAAAAGAAAAAAGGAAAAAAAAAAAGAAAAAAAGAAACACCGTGAAATTTCGTGGCTGCGGTCAGTTTGACGAGAAAGAAAAAAAAAAACAAAGAACAAAAGGAAAAATAAGTAATTCTTTTTTGTCTTCTTCTTCTTCTTCTTCTTCTTCTTCTTCTTCTTCTGCTTCGAATAGAAAGAAATAATCGGGAGTGCAAAAAGTGTTGCTCGGAGAGATTAAAAAGGGGTGTGCGTGATTAAAAAATTACTAACATGAGTGAAAAGGAATTTCAACGAAAAAAAGAAAAAAAAATAGAAAAAAAGAAAGAAAAAAAGAGAAAAAGTATACTAGTTGAATATTTTGAATTTTCTAAAATCTTCTAAATAAGTATTTGAGAAATATAAATTGTAAGGAAATTGGGACAAGAGATAAAAAAAAAAAAGAAATTATATATATATATATATATCATATATACATCATATAAATTATATATATATATATACACACACATATATACATATACATATACATATATGTATGTATACAAAAGCGCATTTAGGTGAAGCATCGTAACGCCTTTTATAAAATCTGATTTTCTATCCTTCTCCCTTTTATTTTTTTTTTTTTTATTTTTATTTTATGCTTTATTCTTTTTCTTCTTCTTCTTTTTCACTTTGTATAACTTTATATTAGAGCTTCATTTTCTTTTTGTTTTTTTTCTAATCGCGTCTAACTCGAGTCTTATACGGTAATATATATATATATATATATATATATATATATATATATATATATAAAATTGGGCTTATTAATCGTATTTAATTAGGTGTTTATATAATTCTGATTTAAAAGCAAATATAGACGAGAAGGGAAGTGGGAAAGTGGGGATAGCGCTCGTGTTCCTTGGATTTAATTATTTTTTGAGGTGTCGGTTTGGGATTTGGGAAAACTCTAACCGAGGAGAATTAAGGAAAAAGGAAAAAAAAAGTGCAAAAAACAAAAAAAAAAGAGAAAAGAAAAGAAAAAACTAATAATAATGATCGATCTAAACTCGTGGATATAAAACGAACGGGAACCTATTTAATTTAAATTTTAGAAAGTAAAACAAAGAAAGAGAGAAAGAGAGAGAGAAAGAAAACGTTAATTTTTGTTTATACACATATATATATATATATTTTTTCTTTTTCGTTTTGTATTTTCGTCTGGTCGTAGTATTTTTCAACAAATGATCAAGGAAGAAAAGAAAATGCGAAAAAAATGAAAAAGTAACAGGAAAATAGACTTTTCCACGTTTTCTTTCTTTCTGTCTTTCTTTCTTCCTTCCTTTCTTTCTTTCTTTTTCGTTATTTTTTTTCTTTTCTTTTCTTTTCTTTTTCTTCTTCTTTCTTATATGCGCAAAAAATTGTGTGTGATACTATATATTTTTAGAAGCTAAATACATATTTAATTCCATCCGCGCGCTGGATCGTGATCGAGTAGGAGGAGGAGAAAAAAATGAAAAAAAAAAAAAAACAGAGACAGAGAGACAAAAAGAGAAAAAGAGAAAGAGAGAGAGAGAGAGAGAGAGAGAGAGAGAGAGGGAGAGAAAGAAAAATAAAAAAAGAACATGGAGAGTAGGACGAAGGGAGGATGAGACGAAGGGAGGGTGCCGAGGGACGAAAAACGTTTTGGAAGCTTACGCGTTTAGTGAATTTAGGTACGAAAAAGATATATTTTATTTTATTTTATTTTTAATTTTTTTTTTTTTTTGTGTAAAATGCACTGCATTGCCATCCAGATATTTAAAGGGAGAAAGAGAGAGAGAGAAAGAGAGAGAGAGAGAGAAAAAGGGAAAGAGAAAAAGAG
>NC_057697.1:1290332-1292832 GCF_014466175.1 Vespula pensylvanica
TCCATTACTACCACCATTACCACCACTACCACCACCACCACCACCACCACCACCACCACCACCACCACCACCGATCAAGTCCTTAGGCTATTTTTGTAGCATTTTTGCGAAACGCTTTATATCGTCATATGTAATAGAAAAGAGCAAGAAGCAAAATGTAAACGCGAAAAAAAAGGCGACAGATGAATGAAAAAAATTAATACGCGAACATGTAATATGAATTAAGAGAGCCCGAGTTAATTGATTAATTAATTAATTAAATCTAATCATTTCTAAAAAATTGATTAATTAATCAAATTAACGACGAAGAAGTGTCGAGCTAGGCGATGAAAGTCGAAGACCGAGTGTAAGAGTTTTACAACCGAGGAAGCCTTGTGTTAAGTGCCTTCAAAGTACGACGTAGATTTTAGGCTAGAAACAACAAAAACAAAAACAAAAACAAAACAGACAAACGAGATTAATTTAAAAAAAAAAAAACGAAAAAAAAAAAAGAAAAAAGTGAAACAATAAAAGGAAAGCAAAAAATAAATAAGTAAATAAATAAATGAAAAAGAGAAGCGACACGAGAGGCGCTGGGCGCGTCCAGCTGCGCGAATATAAATTTTTTGCCGAGATATATAAATATATATAGCTGATATATATATAGCTAATATATATATATATATATATATATATATGCAATGGTAACACACAAACATGCATATCGTCGACAGTCTCTTCTGCTCTTCAATTCTTATTAAAATATTTTCTCGATCGACCTTTTCCTTTTTTTTCTCTTTTTATTTTTTGAACGAACGAAAAGAAAAGATATTGAAAAAGAAAAAAAAGAATAGAAAAATACGAGAAAAGAAAAATCCACAATTTAAAAAAAGAAAAATTCTTTTCTCTTCTTTTTTTGTTCCTTTTCAAATAAAGTTGCAATAAAAAAGAAAAGAAAGAAGATATCCTTAGATAATCAAATATTTTTTACAATCGAGAATATAAAGGAAAAAGATATCAGAAAGGTGACGTTGATAGTTATATTAATTGATCGATGATCTATCGATCTTGAACGGCGCGAGAGATCGTCGAGTTGATGCGTGTCGAGTGTGATACCAGCTAATATACTAAAGCACACGCGTGTCTCGAAACCACAGTGATATTTTTTTAGAGAGAGAGAGAGAGAGAGAGAGAGAGAGAGAGAGAGAGAGAGAAAGAAAGAGACAAAAATGGAAAAATATTTATTTTATAAATTCACGCTTAAATGAACAAAAGCAAAAACAAAAAAAAGGGAAAAAAAGGAACAAAAAATTAAATTTAATTAAATTTAATCTCGATCGCTCGCCTTTGTACTGCCAGTAAGACGTATTCTACTCAACTCACGTTGTATCGATTTTATCGATCAAACAATAACGACGAGCCTCTCACGATTTATTTTTTATTATTATTATTATTATTATTATTATTATTATTATTATTATTATTATTATTATTATTATGTATTTTACTTTTTATTTTATTAATTATATTTTTCTCCCTTCCCATCCAATCGCGTTCGTTCGAACTTCGATCGATTTTTCTGATTCCTTTTTTTATACGTATAATATAATAAATATATATATATATATATTTATAGGTATAAACACACATACACAAACACACATACGCATACACACATAGTATATATATTATAAATATTAAAAAAATATATATATACACACACAAGTATATTTAAGTATGTATTACAGCGACGTTCTTTACAGCGTCCATTCCACGAAAGCTTAGTGAGATTTTTCATTAATTTATGATTTTCCACTCGGCTATGATCGATATCGATCGGAATATATCGACGAACGATTGGATTAAAGAAAGAAAGAAAAGAAAAAAAAGAAGGAATACGAAGGGAGAAAAAAAAGGAAGAAAAATAAAGGGCGCCCCGAATCGGGAGGGGCTCGTTTTATTAATCACGCCAATCATATATTCTGTTTTTTTTTTTCGCAATTATTGTTTCCTTGGCTCACTCGCTATAATAGCCACACAATGTGATTCTTGCGATTAATTTTTTACACTACTCCAGTCTTTATATACATATTTATTTTCATATATATATATATATATATATATATATATATGTATATACATATATATAAATATATAGTGTCGTACTCTTATTTTTCTTTTTTCTTTTTTCTTTTTTTTTGCATAATTCTTTTTTTACCTCTCTCGTTTTTTCTTTTTTATTAGATAATTAATTGATTGATTGATTGATTGATTGATTGATTGATTGATTGATTATAAATATCCAAGGATATATGTATCTATATTGCTCCTTCCTCAGCGCCGTTCCTTTTTTTAATGCGTTTTTTATTTAGACGTGTGTAAACAGTACAATTATCCGCGTATATTATTAGTAATAAATTTAAAAAAGAAAGAAATAAAGAAAGAAAGAGAAAATGAAAAAAATGAAACAAAAAAAGAAAAGTTATCGAATGCGGGAAGTTCCAAGCGAATTTTCTTATTA
>NC_057697.1:1298236-1303236 GCF_014466175.1 Vespula pensylvanica
ATATATATATATATACGAAGGTCAAAAATTTTTAGATGATTTTAAATGTCAATGACTCTTTTTCGAGACGATTTTAGACTAATTTTTTTTTTCAGATTGTTTCTTAAACTTGATTTCTTAAACTTGTAGTTTAACAATTTGAAAAAAAGAAAAGATATTATCTTAAATAATCTCGAAGGAGAAATAATTGACTTTTTTAAGATAATTTTGCAACTTTTAGTTTAACTAGGAATTTTTTATCTATCCCATTGATATCTTGAGATCTTCCGAATAGAATTTTTTTTCGGTTTTTTATTAACCTCCTTCCGTTTTCTCGATTTTAACGATAACCATAACCTACTCGATAAAGATATAATTATCTTTCTGATTATTATCTCGTTGTGCCATACGATGATGTCGTTATATCGATAACAGGACGTTTCAAACGGGTAGCCGTAGTAATGTATGTATGTATAAAAAAATGATATACCAACAACAATACCATCATAAATACCACATTGAAGAAGTGGAGAAAAAAAGGAAAAGAAAAAGAAAAGATAAGTGTTCTTGTTAATAAGAAAAAATAAAAAATAAAAAAAAAAAATAAAAAATAAAAAAATAGAAAGAAAGAAAGAAAAAAAAATAACTTAAGTAGCACTCTATCGTGAGACAATATTATGTAATTACAGCTGCAATTGCGGTTTATTATTCGCTTTTACGTTTGCTTTGTAATTCGTTATCGAAAAATGTGTACACAAACATACATACACAAACACCTACATCTATATACATATATATAATTATATATAAGTATAATAAGCATTGTGAGCCATTAAAAAATAGAAAAATCACTGTGTCGATACGCGTAATTTCGAAGGAAAGAAAAGAAGAAGAAAAAGAAGAAAAAGAAGGAAAGTTAGCCCCAGGAGTAACATCAAATTTTAATTTCGAATCGAAATTAAAAAAGAAAAGGAAAAGAGAACTGAAGAAAAGAGAAAAGAAAAATCAAATTAATAGCTAAAGGTATTTTTTGATTTTGTCAAAAATACATTATGATATTGTTATTTTTGAGAAGTGTTTTAAATGTCTATTTTAAAATATGGGGGCACAGATAAAGAGCGAAGACCTAGTTTGCGCCTTATGATAAGTATGGTCCTTAAAACGTACGAAGAAGAAGAAAGATAGAGAGAAGGAAAACTAAAATGAAAATAGAATGAAAAGAGAAAAGAAATCAAACGAAAAAGAACAAATTTAGTAGATCCGCCAGGAGAGGCGTGAGACTTAATCAACTTGTTGGATATTCATTTTAATGATACATATTTAAGGCGTATGATCAAACTGATCGCATTGTTGAATATTTTAACAGACTCGAACGAGAAAAACTCGAGAGGAAAAGAAAGGTGCAGAACGCATAAGCTTCTCTCTCTTTTTTTTTTTCTTTTTATTTCGTTTTGTGTTTATATTATTATTTATTTATTTATTTATTTATTTATTTATTTATTTATTTATTTATTTGTTATGGAGACATAAATGACGCGTATTTGTTTTATTTTTTTTCGTTCTTCTATATTCTTTTCCTTTCCTTTTTTTGAAGAGATGGAAAGAATATTTCTTATCTTTTTATATTTATTTATGTATTTATTTATTACCGATTATCTAGTCACTCGTTCACGATCTTCATAAAATGTATATCTTTATTCATTTATTCTTTTTTTCGATCGTTTCTTAATGCGATTACAAAGAAAAAAAAGAAAAAAAACGATAATATAAAATTCGATCACCTTCTCGAGAATCTCTTCGAGTCCGAGGATGAATATAGATCCTTAAATTTTGCGAGCGCCGATTATTTTTCTACTAATACTAAGCGATTGTCTATACAAACAGGCTGGAAGCAACGAATCCAACGAAGCCTGTTTTTAACACATATAAATTAATTCCCTGATTTCTAGCTCTCTAACGAGAAGTAGTTTAAGAAAAGTGTAGAGAAATTAAAAGAGAAAAAAAAAAAAACAACAAAAACAAAACTACAAAAAAATATATAAACGAAAAGAAAGAAAGAAATTAAGTCAGTATGGAGGAGAAGAGAAGAAGGGGCTGCGAAGATTTCCGATTAAGAAAATAAAAATGAAAAAATGAAAAAGAAGAGTTACATGCCAAATAGACCAGAAACGATCGAAGAAGAATAAAAAAGAAATAGAAGAAGAAGAAGAAGAAGAAAGAAGAAAAGAGAAATTAAAAAAAAATATATATATATATATAAACAAATAAATCTCATTTTCTGTTCCGAGAGCAAGTTCCATAACAAAGGAATTTTAAATTAGTGATCGTATCTTTCGACTAATTTCGTCGGCCAATAATGATCGATTATTATCCTTCTAATTAATTTCTATTTTCAATGTAGAGTCGTCTACTTAGATAGCTGGTCTAAGCCGGCCACGACTTATGTAAACCTAGATATTGAAGATAGAGAATATATTTGAATCAAAAAGTACATATACATATATATACAAATACATATATATATATATATACAAATATATATGTACATATATACATATATACATACATGAATATATATGTACATATACAGAGTGGGATTATAACTTAGATCATGTTAAATATCTTCATTCTTTTTTTTTTGAGAAATTTTTAACAAAGCATGTACGTTACTGAGGAAGCCATAATGTAATAATAGTTATAATTTTTTATAAAAGTCAACTGTGTTTCTTTAAAGAGAGTCATATGTTTTTGATTTCATTAGTCCATGCAGTTCTCTATAATTTTTATTTCAGAAAATGAAAATGAAAGAAGTAGCTATTGGTAGCTATACAAAAATTTCACTGAAAAAAAAGTAATTTGTTTATTAATTATTTAATAATTTATGTAAATGTATAAATCAATCGTAGTCTGAAATTGCTTGTTTCTTGGAAAAATAAGATGAATTCAGTTCGTACGAATTTGTTTATAAAAATTGTTTATAACAAATTGTTTATTAATTATTAACAATAAGCTAAAAAGATGGAGAAAATTATGCCCTTTAAAATGGTATTTGATTCAAGTTTCTACGACTTCTAATTCCCGAGATATTTACATGCAATTGGAAAATCTGGCTATTATAATAATAATATAAAAAAATAATTTATCAATTATTTATTGATTTATGTAAATTTATAAATCAGTCACAGTCTGAATTTTTGTGTTTCTTGACAAAATAAGATGAATCCAGTTCGTAAGAATTTGTTTACAAAAATTGTTTATAACAAATTGTTTATAACAAATTGTTAATTATTTATTAACAATTTGTAAGAATGGAGAAAATTTTGCCCTTTAAAATGATATTTGATTCATGTCGCTACGACTTCTAGTTCCAGAGATATACCCGTTTAAATATAAGACACTTAAATTAGGTCACTGACCTACATTTCATTCATCTTTACTCGGTGACACACTGACCTATATAAATTCCGAGAATTACTACGACCGTACTACTACTACTACTATTACTACGAACAGCTGTACCGCGCGACTTATGAATGGAAATCTTTCGGAGACGATATCTTCGAAAGAAAAAGTCGTAGAGACTTGAAACCAACGCCATTTTCAAGCGTAATTTATCCTTTATTTATTTAAATATTGCAATAATATTGTTATAATAAAATCGCTTTTGTTAATAATTTTTAAAATTGATTTTTTTTCTTTTCTTTCATAATAGGAACATAACTATAATGGAAACATCAAAATTTTTCTTATAATCATATAAATTTTATTTTGTTTATTTAAAAAAAAGAGATAGAAGATTTTTTTAATAATAGCCAACCTACGAAATTGAAAGACAAAAATTCGAAAGACCTTTACTGTGAATTATCTCCTAAACTAATAATTTTTCGACTTACATGGATTAATACTTTTTTATAGAGAATGTCAAATTACATTGATCAGTGTAAACAAAAACATATAATTCTATTTTAAAAAATTTAGTTGACCTTAGTATGTTTTTTACGCATTCGACCACAAAAAAATCGTTATTACTGTATTATGGCTTCCTTTGTATCGTACGGTTTTTGTAAACAAAATTTTTCAATATCTCTAAAAAAAATGGAGATATTCAAGATTATTAATGAAAATTATAGCCCCACCTTGTATAATATACATACATAACTTAGTATATCGACGAAAAAAAAGAACAAAATATTAGCAATGACGATGTAAATTGTAAGTCATACACCATGGTGTTGTTGAGAAAAGGGAGAGTAAATAAATAAATGAATAAATTAATAAATAAGTGAATAACATAAAAAGAAAAAAAAATAAACAAAAAAGAAGAATAGAATAAAAAAAATAGCGTAAGAGGAAATAAAAGGAGGAAGGAAAGAAGGGATGGATAATAAATAATAACGTGTCTTTCTAAAGCTTGGCCGAGAGAGAAGAAAAATGTAGAATTGATAATAATTTGAAGAATAAAAAAGGAAATAGAGGAAGGAAAACGAAAATAAAATAGATCGACGTGGAATGAAGAAAAACAAATAGAAAAAAAAATTGAAAAATATATATATACAATAGACGTTAATTTATTAACTTAACAAAGGTAAAATATAATCTCGAAGATGTTACACAGAGAGAAAGAGAGAGGGAGAGAAAAAGCATACCTAATGAAACTTCACTATATATATATATATATATATATATATATATATATATATATATATTATATAATCGCTTTATTCCACGTTATCATTACTTTTCCTCGAGAGCCAACGAATTTCGAGATATTGTACTCGATCAAGGACCAAAGATAACGATGAGATATCGTATTAAAATAAAAAAATAAAAAGAAAACGAGAAAACAAAAAAAATAAAAAAGAGCAAGGAAAAAACAAAAAAAAAAAACAAAACAAAACAAAATTAAAAAAAAAATAATTTAACAAATTTTATTCTAGTCACACACACATACACAAACACACACACACGCACGCACGCATCTACACATTGATAAGTGAACATTTAATGTATGTATCTCCCCT